>NC_091942.1:35460963-35625963 GCF_041260155.1 Ptychodera flava | reverse complement strand
GTATTCGTATTCGTATTCGTTTTCGTATTAGCTTTATCACAACAACCAACTTAAACATTCTGTTGACATTATTAGTATCGATGATGGAAATTTAGCTGACCCGCCCAATTTGACGAGTCGTAAACTTAAAAGGTAATTTTCTTGTTTTAAACTGATATCTCTGAGAAAGTGATCGTCATAACGACAGTGAATGCAGGGCTCAACGTTATCGCTTGCTGCGAAAACGAGCTCTGCCACTCCTTGACGTGTTCTGCTACCACTCCAATGACCAAGCTACCCGAGTGGCAGAGGCTACGGATTCGCAGCAACGTTATCGCATGCCCCTAAGTCGATGACATGCTATATTTAGACTGCTGTCGTAAAGAAAATATCATCTCATATGATGTGGGAAAGCGTCATAAAAGAAAACGAGATGAATAAAATGGTATCATAGGCCTATGTCCCGATCGTACATTTGCTTCCCTAATAAAGATTAAATTAATGTGTGAGCTGTTGTCAGAGTCCTTATTTCAGTACGGCCCATCTCTTTTTCTTTCCTTGCGTTTGCGTCAACTGTCATTGCAAGAACATGTTGATCAACTTGCGTTATGATAAGATACACCAGAATGCATGGAAATTAATTGTATCGCCAAATATCGAGAAATACCTGTAGGCTATTCTATGATAAATAGACTTCAGCTAGTCTAGTAGCTGTCGCAACTGGCTCGATCGGTTTCCGTCATTTGTTACTGTGCGATCCAGTTTTAGTGTTACGCAGTTTGCCCCGCTCTACAACTCCGTTCTGCTGCAGGTCACTCCAAAAACTTTCAGCAGTACTACTTTGGGGGACCAATTAAGCCGCTAGCCGTAGATAGCTACTTTTTTCAACAAAAACTGTGAATATAAATGCAGCAACTATCAATAGGCAAGAGAACAAAACTCAAACGTATGCGCATTTAATCCTAGCTGTGATGTCGCAGCGGTACTTGTGGCGTGTATCGAACTTGCTCGGGTCATTGAGGTCATCGACACAGTCCCATCCATGGTCTGTTCTCTACTACCTCCATGGTTCTACATAATTGCAGTCGCTACCCGGCAGATTTGCCATGATATTTCAACAAAGTTGCTTGCTATTTAGGCTAGATCTAGCTGAAAACAAAAACCTTTATGAAACAGGATAATCCAGTCCAAGCTTGATGAAATCGATGCTTTGATCTGCTTTCCAAAAGAACGTTTTCCGGAAATGGTCTAGCCGGTCACATGCCACTAACGCAAATATTCATTACGCACGTGAACGCATGAAACATGTTGCAGTTACTGGTTGCTTGTTTTCCCTTGTCAGCTATATTTTGATGACATTTTATGCTGGGATTATGATTGGTTCATTTGAAAGTATGTGACAGCACTAAAACTGCTTCTGATAGGCCTACTTGATTGGATTGTAGTAAAATTTATCATTAAATTCATGGGATATTTTGACAGATCATTCAAGATAACATCAGCAGACACATTGGCAGCGCTGTGCAGAGGAGAGAACGCGCTCAAACCTCTGAGTAACTCCGCTCAACGGCTATGCTTATTCAATGCGTATTTTGGGGTCGTGGCCTTTCAGGACAATGCTCCGTGAACACTGAGCGAATATATGTTGTATTTGATCACGTATACGGTATGGAGAAATGTCTTGAAAAAAATTCAGTCGCAATCTCATAAAATTTGGTCGCCTATGCTACTGAAAATGGTCGCTACTTTGAGCCCTGATTGAATGTAATACATGAATTATCGGTCGGTCCGGTTTTACACATCTTTACTCTGAAAGATAAACCTACCTATTGTCATTGATTTCTGTTACTTTCTCCCCTGTAGCAGCACGTACAACTTAGTCGTAACTGGCAATTTTGTAATTTTTGCCTTACCGCACTCCCTGAGTTTTGTAAAGTATTGTATTGTATTGTTATAATAATTTATTTCAGGTCTACGTAGAGCCATATCAAAATCAAGTAAAATACTTGAAATACAAATTGTAAAGGGATATGATCATTCTAAAGTGAGTCCAAAAGGATGACGCGGATATAACAATTTTCACCTTTTTTTTATTCAGATGGTTGTCCTGAACAAGTCCCCCGTTCATCATAGCTTTCAACAGTCACCCGTTTTGCAGCGCCTCACAAAAATCTGCCCTCCCCGCAAAACAATGGTACAGTCCAAGGCAGCTCCTTTGCATCCGCTCTCACGAGTCCCATTACTTGGCACTGACCACCTGATTTCGGGGTGCATTCAGCTGCCCGGTCAAGAGACATTGGCAAGCGAAGATGCTGCCTTACCAGATCCCAACCGATTTAAAGTATTTTTTTTTTCAAATAAAATGAAGTGAACAAAATTCTTTAAAATCTACAAATGCAAATTTATATAAATTTAACCAAATTTGGCAGATGAAATTACGAATCAAATTATCACAATATTTAAACCTCAGTAAATATCGTATATCGCACGTTTCATACCTGAAACCTGGACTAAAAATAACAATTTCTGTCAGTGACTCCAATACGAATACGAATACGAATACGAAAACGAATACGAATACGAAATAACTTCAGCATCGTAAGCGAAGATGGCGGTCGACGCAGATGATATGCAAGAAGTTGGGGCTGATGGTCACGACGTTTTGGAACGGTGTTCCGTTATTCTTGATACTTTTGCGGAAGTCAAAGAAGTGAAGGAGTTGATCGGCAATTTGCAAGATATTTACAATGATCAAATATCAGTCGAGCTCGCAGTTGAACAGTTCACAGGTAGGCGCGGTTTGCGGTGTGTTACACTTAGCTTTACTATGGTCTTACATCTATCATGCCTATATAGTATATGTATCAGTGAATCATGCATTAGCTGTGCATAATGTAATTATGTAATCACGTTTTTGTCCGTGAGTCATCGATTAGATACTTATGGTACCTCCCTCCGCTTAGTATTAGTCCGTGTGCATTAATATAACTATAAAAAAAGTTGAGAATAGCTTAATTTGAGGAGAGGAGTTGCCGAAATCCAAGAATACTCAGGCTGAAGATGAATAATATTTCCGTGAATTTAGCACACAGGCGTTCTTGGGCTGGGTAGTCTGCTCGATCTATGCGATCGCGTACTCGTTGCTCTGCCCGCTACCGCAGCTAGGTGTATTTTAGTTCCGGTAAAGAGCAGAGCAACGATTATGCGATCGATAGATTGAGCATACAATCGATGGACCAAGCTATGATGGAGGGGGCTGTCTACATGTCCGTCCCCAGGGGTGGGTAGGTGTTTCGTTGTATCGCTAATAAAGTATTCTACCAACCTTTGGTGTTTCGGTCTTGACTTAGCACTGCCCTTGACAATCTTGCGTATACGTTTTATCAACATGCTGCGTCTATTATCTGATGAGTTTGAGTGCCTAATTAGCCAAAGTAATCAAGGGTAAATTACTAATCTGTGGACGCTCTCACCAGATTATCACCGGATTAAATTTGACAAAGTCAATAACGAACGCACCAGCAAGGTCTTCAGTTATACCTTGCTGGTGCGTTCGTTATTGACTTTGTAATATTTAATCCGGTGATAATCTGGTGAGAGCGTCCACAGATTAGTAATTTACCCTTGATTACTTTGGCTAATTAGGCACTCAAACTCATCAGATAATAGACGCAGCATGTTGATAAACGTATACGCAAGATTGTCAAGGGCAGTGCTAAGTTAAGACCGAAACACCAAAGGTTGGTAGAATATATCTTTATTAGCGATACAACGAAACACCTACCCACCCTTGGGACGGACATGTAGACAGCCCCCTGTGCTATGATGGAGGTGTGATCGAGCAGACTACTCAGCCCATGAAGGCCCATGATGTAGCAATAGCATGGGCACAGATTCCCCTGTAAAAAAAACAAAAAAAAAACACAACGAGAGGAGCAATCAACCGCTGTCACAATCGCAGCAATGACTTGTAAGCGGTGTAATTTAAATAAGTGAGAACTTACTCAATATCTTCATCACTTAAGTGATGATAGGACTCTCAATGGTTAAAAAACAGTGTTTCATCTAGAGAGGGCGACGGGGGATTCCCCCTATGTTGACATGTTGGCAACCCCTAGTAATTTGTCAAGGGGGGACCAGCCCCCACGAAATGGTGCTAGTCACATGTTAGAAATACAAGTAGAACATATGAACTGGTGAAATCCCCCCTTAATGTTCTGGTAAAGGGGAAAATCCCCCCTGTTGATGCCTTCCTGGATGAAACACTGAAAAAATGGAGGATTATAATAAATGAAAGTGATGAGTGAGAGTGCAGTCTATTCAAACTTCTTATGTGCATCATTCAAGTGTTCCTGCCTTAATAGTTAAATAATACGGAGTGTCTATTGCCACGTGCTTGGCAATAGCCAAGTTGGCTATTGCCACGCGCGTGTCAATACAATAGCCTAGGCCTAAATAATAACGCATGATAGCATGGGTAAAGATTACAATTTGGTGCTGGCTCAAGGGACGGTACTCATGACAGTAATATTTATGATGCCTGAGTGAGGGTAAACACTCCATTTCATTCAATATGGCTACACAGACTATATACCCAAACCATGCATAGCATGATGTAGTGCATACAGAAACGATGTGCAGTATTCTAGACTTGGTAGCAGGCTTTATGACATGCCTTGATGTGAGTGCAAATCAGTGCATTGATTTGAATAGGAACATCTGGGGAGTTAGTGGGCCGTGTGAACGATGTACTTACCGGTTTCCATAGTTACCCGGTCCAGTGAAGCACTTCAACGTTTTAGATGTCAAGGTACCGGTAGATGTAATATCCATGCACACTGCTATTTTGACTAACTTTCGTTTAAGTCTGTTTGATGCTGGTCGATAATGATAAAATTGTTTGAGAATGCCCTGCATGTAACTAAATGTTATACAGCCTTAACTGAGAAGAGGCATGTAGTAAAATACCATCGCCTGAATACATGACTTTATGTGCCCTCACAGCAGGAGACACTTTGCCCTTCTGGCGTCGGGTAAATTGACACCTGCTTTCCGGCACATAAATCCATGTATTCAGGTAATAATAAATAATATCACCCAAACTATGTTTTATCACTTGTTGTTCCTATATCACGTGAATGAGTCTCAGCCAATCACAAAAACTGGATAATATGTGATGTGTCATAATCTACTATGACAGATTTACTGTGATTTGGTTGCTATTGTAGTTGTGTGCCATAAATTTATGTTTTATAATCAATGAAGCCATGTGTATGATTCTGTTTCAGAGATTGTATCCAAATACCAAGAACAGCCACATTTGATGGACCCTCATCTGCAGGGCTTTCTTGATGATCTACTGGCAATTGCTCGGAATCCTGTCGCACCACCTGCTCTTTCACACCTCGCATTCAAATTTATGTACTTGATAACCAAGGTATGTAAAAAAATATGCTGAGTCTTCCATATAGTACATGTATGTAGTCTGCATGTCCTTGTGACAAATACATGTATTTATCTACATGATTTTCTACGTTTTAACATTTTTAACCACTCTGTGATTTGTCAAACGTCACTAAAGCTGTTAATATGGCACTGATTCTTTCAAAAAATCAGGAGAGATTTTTTATGGTTCATCATTTTTGGTAGAAAAGCATAGAGTAATGTTGATTTTACAGGCTTTTTCCAATAGTAACCACTTTGATATGAAATTACTGCAGCAGTTTAAGGGGGTGTTGACTCAGAGTGCAAAACAATTATCTTCTTTTTTAACATTTTATGGATGTGTAGAGTAGAGAGCTCCATACGCAGTCTGTTAATTTTACCAATTCAATGTTGTATAGTCATTCAGCCTGTGTTTTGTTGGGGAACGCCATAGTTAAATTTTTAAGCTCCGCTGCAGCGACATGGAGCTTATCTAATATGTGGCAGTGTGGCATTGTCCATCACCTTTTTACATAATTCAAAACGGTCAGTCCAATTCCTTTAATATATGAAGTACAGGTCCCCAGGGATGACCTTTGCAGATTTGTTCAAACTGTAATAAAATATGCAAATTTATATTTTTCAGGCTAATTTTTGCTTATTTTAGGGGTAAAGTCTTCTTCTCCTTAACAGCTGGTGTGACAGCTTAAAATTTGGTATACAGGTCTCAAGGGATGACCCTATTCAGATTTGAACAAATTGTGATGATATATGCAAACGTGTATTTTTAAGGAATTTTTTGGTCATTTTTTGTCAAAACATCTTAAAAAATCTTCAAACTATTGGTCAGATGGCTTTGATATTTGGGATATAAGTTTGCGAGGGATAACCGATTTCAGATTTGTTCAAATTGAGCAGAAATATGCAAGTTGTATTTATCTTAAGGCAATTTTTGGTCAAAATTTTTTTTCATCAAAACTGCTTGTCTGATAGCTTTGATATTTGTTCCTAGGGATGATCTTAAACGGGAAGTTACAGGACCATGGGCACACAACAGGGGGATTACTAATGACACAGTCATTTGCATACACTGGGCGGGAGTTTTTGAATTCTCATAGCATCGCTTTGACAGTATGATAAATTTGAATAATCATAATCGGCACCTTCGTGACATATGCAAAGAGGGGTCAAATGGTCATACAAGGAACACATTTTGAAACATATGCGTTCTCCGACAAAAAACGGAACATTTTTCAGTTTATTTTTGACTCAAGTTTAGTCGCTATATATTCACAGACATTGCAAGATTCAATGACAATAAATGTCTGAAACATGGCAAAATTATGGGATTCTGGGACCAAACACTGCACGTCTGATGATCAGTAGCGTGGCTTTTTACATTTGCATAGATTTACTATAATCCGGCTTTTATAGGGGAAGTTCCTGTTTAATGTGATATGTCTTGATTATGATGAAATCTTCAATTGTGTATTTTTGCAGCTATTTTGAAGTTTTTGGTCAGGCCATCCTGAAGTGAGCTATCAAAGCTTTCCACCACTTTCATCAACACATCTGTCATAAATAGTCATTCTCTACATAACACAGCGGCAATTTATTGGCCACTGGAGCGCTTGAGTTAAACACGCAAAAAACAGGACAAAAAAGACATGATGCACAGGTCTTGAAAAGATGTTCAGAAACGATGTATTTGCCATACACAAAAATTACTTTTTTTCTCAAAGAGCTTTGTAAGAATAACATTTACTTTACCAAAACAGCAGTCAAGTGACTGATAATCATGTTTCTAGAAGCCTACATTTTTCCCTTATAAAACTGTCATATGAATTTGATAAAAACTTTTGTCACCATTAATGGTTGCACAGTGACCAGTACATGTATAGTATACAGTACAAGGTAAAACACAAGCTCAAGCAGTTTTACTACAAATGCTGAGAGCTAAAGATTGATGAGAGAGTCAATGATAGATCAATGTGCATCATGTACTCTTTACTGCCAGGGTTCAAAATGAAAATGTTGATGTGATGGATTGTGGTTTATCTAGAACACGAGAAATCATTTTGGCAGTCAAAATTATATTATTATGAAGTTTGATGCCGTTACAAAATAAATTGCAAAATAATAATCTGTTGATATTTACTTTTCCTTCAGAACTTGTCATGAACTGTAAAATAGTGTTGATTTATTGCAAATTTGGTTCACCAGGGAAAATAAGTCTATCACAAAGGAATCCAACAAACACAATGTCAGTATCAAATTGCTACCTGAAACCTAACAAGTAAAATTCTATAGTTTAATCATAGTGATGGACAGGCTTTATTAGAATTTATTTAAAATGGCTCTCAATATTTTTTTAAGTTTTCAGAGCCCTAAAGGTAAACAGCAGGGGCCAAATATTGGTCACTAACATTTAAATTTGTGGTTCAAAATGTAAAACTGGACTCAAAAAGCATGTTAATTTCAAACTTTGATAGCCCACTAGAAATAGAAATGTTGAGTGTTTAGTTGCAGTTGAAGTTCAAATTCATCTGAGAACAAATTATAATTTACAGGTTACTGGTTACAAGACAGTTGTGAGACTCCTTCCACATGAGGTTGCAGATGTGGAGCCAGTCTTGGCTTTGCTTGTCAAACAAAATCCTACTGATTTTGAGGTATGTTAAATGTATGAAGAGTCTTGCTTTATACTGACTGTACTGTAGATGTACATCATGTGGTTTTGTATTATGAATAGCAACTGCTGATTTTTCATTGTCAATTTTTAGCTCTTGGTCTATAGATTGACAAAGAGCTATGGAATCCAGAGTTAATTTCACTTCTACAGGCAGCCACCAATTACATGTATACTGTGTCAGAGAGGTAAATCCAAGGGTGTCCTTTAACTAAGGGGTTTTCAAGCTACATGTACAAATTGATGTGCAAGAGAATGATTTTGAGTTTTTAGAGGGCGCGGGTGGAGGATTTGGAGTGTTTGGAGAATGTTTTATAAGCCTTTTCAAAAATGGGCTTGTCCTTTGTTGTCAATGTGTTGCTTGATGAACCAAGCTGATTTTTGTACTTAGAAGTACATGTATTGGTAGACTCAAGCTTTGTGTTTGCATTGTGTTTGCACTGTTTGTATGGGTGGAATGCAATGCATAGTCTGTGAGTCAGATTGAGGATTGCAGGGTGACTTCATAAAGGGTTATCCTAGGGTATCTGTAGGGTTGTTCAAGCCACTGGTTGGAGTGATTGACTCTGAATGATTTTTAATAAAATAGTTGCAATGATGGCTTCAAAAAGTAGCCTTACCACTCAATAGAGTTTCTACAGAAGCTGTTCTTGTGATAATTATGTGTGACTTACATGTATCTTCAAAGACATATTGATAGTGTTTATCATATTGAAATAAACATGAATATTTTGTACATGGAATTCTGATTTCAGACTTGGGAAACCAGATACATGCTGTTGCTATGGATGTCGATAGTATCCATGATTCCATTTGACCTGGCAAGGTTAGACAGCCATGCTAGAACTGAATCTGGTCAATACAAACAACCTATCATGGATCGTATACTTGAAGTGGCAAAGGTACATTATTCATAACTTCATTAGATATAAAGCACGACATTTGTTAGCAAAGCAGGTGTTTACATGTGATAAAGGCTGAAGTTCGTGCTATCATTTCTATAGTGTTGATTTTATGATTTGTTCAGTAAAATCGTTGTTCAGGGATAAAGCTAAAGATGTTTTGCTGGTGTGTACAACAAATTGGAAGCTACACGTACAATATGTCTTAGTACTTCAAAATGATGTTTGGCTGTTTCCCAATGAAATCAAGCGCACAATTTTTTATCTTAAAAATGAGAAAGTGCTAACAAATACATGTGTATGTATACATCATGTATGTTGTTTGAACCTTAACAAAATTTGTGTACACTGAATCATTGAAAACCAACTTCATTTTTCAGTCTTACCTTGATGTCAGTGACAAATCAAGAGATGCTGCTGCTTATCTGCTATCCAAGTAAGTCATATTTATCTAAAATGTACTTCTGATTATATAGCATAGTATTGCAAGGGAAACTTTTACAGGAATAATGTGTCTGTGTAGAGTGACAGTGAAGTTGAAAGATAGACTGCTAACGGCACCATTCAGCAGGGTGTTGAACCAAGGCATTGTACTGAAGTGGGATTGGTTATCAATTCTGAGTTTTTCTTTGATTATTCCTCTGTTGAAGGTTTTTAACCAGACCAGACGTCAAAGCTCAGAGGTTACCGGCTTTCATAGACTGGGCACTGACAGTCACAACAAAAGCTGATCGTGAGTATCTCTTTCATTATATCTTTTGCTTTACTATTCAAAATTTTTGAAAAATCGTTTCTCTGTGTATTTTGTAGAGTTTTCTCAGATGTGTAGTTGTGTCGTGTTTCCCTATTGTAATATTATTCACATAACATTATGCCAGATATACAGGCACCTGTATTCAGACTTTTATATTAATGCATTCTGTATTCTGAAATAAAGATTTTGGAGTTGTTGTAACAAGAACAATACACATTTTTAAGGAAGTGTAAGAGCAAAGGGAAATATCTGCATAATGTTATACCATACATGAGGCCGAACAAAAAAAATTGTGCTTTTCTGATAACCCGACCTACCCTATTTTCTACCTGCCGACCCTAAACTTTTTAGAGCTACGTAAACACGAAAGTAAAAAAGGAAAGAGATAAACCCATAAAAATCATGCGTTCACTACTTGGCATTTGATTTTGCTTGAGCGAGGATGTCTTTTATGATTTTTTTCCTTTTATATGTATGATACATTTTTCTGGAAATGTTGTGGCCAGTGTTTGACCGCCCTGAACCCCTGAAAATGCATATTTAAGAATAAAAATATTTTTGAAAAAAAAAATTCCTGCCAACCTACCTACCCTATTTTTGAAAACCATGTTATCGGAACAGCGCAATTTATTTTTTTTGGCCTGAGAACAAAAGAAAATACAATAATGTATTCTGTATTTTAACATTTATACTGGAAAGATTTTTCTCTGTGTTCATGACATATATGGACAGCAAAGACCATAGTCTACATGTAGGACCATAGTCTACATGTAGGATTCTTCAGTTCTTTACTGGGAATGCTCTGTTACAAGTGAGAAACAGCATGAAATAGAGTCAATGTACATGTAATGTAAGAAAGTAGCAAACACATCCCGCACTCACACTATACCCCTGTCATGTGGCTACATTGTGAACGAGTGATATTGCATTTTAGGACTGCGTTTTTCCTCACTTTATGCTGGAATATACAATGTACCCAGGTACTACCGGTATATAGGGAATCTTCAATATCCTTGATAAAGTAATATTCATAGGATAAGAGGAACTTGTCACATCTTGAGTTCTCATGCAGTGTTTTTGTTAAGGCCGGTACCCCAGTAAATGTTACCAGGGTTCCCAAGTCATTTTATCGGAGTGTTCCCCTTGGTACAATGTATATCAATGCATTCAGATTAGGGGACAGCAGAAATGTTAACGGGGTTGCCAAATCATTTACCAATATTCCCCAACCGTAGCAAAAACGCTGTCAAGTCATTTCTGCTCACAGTATAGCAGTCATACAAGTCCTGACTGGCAAATATAAAGTGTGGAAAGATGTTTTAATTTGATAAAAATGGGAAGTTACTAGATAAAATGTGTCAACATGTTGTTCCTTGCAGGGGAGACAATGCCAGGGTTAATAGCTCTATCTGGAGTACTGTCATCACTGGTAAGTGTAGTATTAATGTTTCTCTTATGATTTACTAAGTTTTTCTTTTCTGTACTCTAATGTTTAGGGTCATATCGCTGAAATCAGATTGAATGTTTCTACATCACACATGCAACAACATCTTGAATAGATAAAACAGAGCTTTATTGACATATAGTGGATAGACTTGTTTAAAGCCAGTTGCCAACAGGAATGTTCTTACAACTCTGGATGTACAGCAGTTAGTGATGACTTCAAATGATGGATTTGCATTCATGTTGGCAGCAAAATAAAAACTCAAGCCAGTCTTCTTACATTCCTTTTGCAGGCACTTTTATTTAAACATGGAAAGAGGGAAGATTTAGTTGACTACGGTAGGATTTGAGATATGTTTGTTCTTCATTGTCTACAAATGCTGTCATGCATTTCCTTTCACGTCTTTTTCAAACTTTAATTTCTGGAAATCCCAAAAAACAGTTTGCCAAAAACTGTCCCCTGGAACATTATTTGCTTTTAATTTTACTTTCAAATCATTAACTTCGTTCATACAGGCAAAAATTGAAACGTTTCAGCGACTTTATTTGTGATTTGTAACACAGGGGATTAATAGTTTGGGTCCGCTCGTGTCCATACTCAAAAATTAAGCCATTGTTTTGATATTTAAGACGTCTTAATGCGCCCTCTCGAGTTCAAAAGGTGTGTATGGCCAAGCATACTGCATAACAAGATGGCTGAAACGAACGACGTCGTACTGGCTGTAAAGAATGTGAAAGAGGCTCCCCACCGAACTATCCAAAATGTTTTTGTGTCGAGTTTGTGTTTTATTCGTTTCTAAATTGTGTTCCTACATTCTTATCCGATTGTTTGTGTTAATAAAAATGTTTTGTTTCGCCTCGCCATAAGCTTTCCTCACACAAACAAAACATTACCGTCCACACTAATCCAAACTTCCCTACAAATATCCGAGGCGAAAAAAACATTTTTATTAACACAAACAATCGGATAAGAATGTAGGAACACATTTTAAAACGAATCAAACACAAACTTAATGACTCAATCGAATATTTTTGTTCCCAATTAATAAATCATGTAGACAATCTCAATTCTCGGTTTATGGCAATTTTTGTCGACTGATAAAAGTCTTTTCATCTTCAACATTCCATTCTAATTTCACCTGCGGTATACAGTGTTCGAAATAATCGGTGGCAATGGTGGCATTTGCCACCAAAAACTATCAATCTGCCACCAAAATTTTTCTGGTGGTATTTTTCTGCCACTAAATTTTGGGTCATCATATCATTGATCCTACGGCTTGAAAGAAGGAACACTGAAGGAACACGCGTTGTCTGACAGCGGAAAAACTCATTAGCAAAAAAAAACCGAACTAATTGCGACATTTTGGCATGAATGAAAACATAGCGTGAATCCAAACTTGTGATTGGCTAATCTCTATATCGATGACAGAAGCTTTTGTTACACTTGACATGTTGTTGCCCTCTGTGATAGCCGCATATGCAGTCATAGGGCACAAGATACAGCGCTTGTCATTTTAGTGTGGAGTTTCAGGGTTTGGCACACACGGTTTCTTGACTGTAACGTATAAGTTGTTGTACTCCGACACACAACATCAAAGGATATGTCGATTGCCGCACTTTCTCTTATCATGCAGAATGTTACGGAGCTATAACACTGTAGCAGAACTTTTACCTAAGAGTGACATGACAGTAATCTTTCCCGATACAGGCGTTATGATTGGTTCAAAGCTTAGCAGTCTCGGTCAAACACACCGGAAGACTATTCCATTTAACATCAAGGGATGTGATTTGCACTAAAGGGCGTGATTTTTTACCGGGAATATTAAAATAAATGCAAAAATTGAAGCTATTGGTTATGAAAATGACTAAACATTTATTTGTATGGTACCTTGAAGGGTAGCTTCAAGATAATGAGAAATAAATGAACACTCACCCAGTGTAGCCCGTTTGACTTCCATTACGGAAACCACCTGTGTATTCAGTGTTCATCAAAACTTGAACATGTAAACTTGTTCCCGCCAACTTTGCTCTCTGAGAGCAGCGGCGCAGATAGGCAGGCACAGATTTAACTCATTGCCATAAACAAGCATGAGTCTTTTATACCAAGTCCAAGTCCAATACAGGGAAAACGCAGACAATTTTACACAACCCTTTTGGACTCGTACCACGACCTCGACAGCCAAGTTCGGTCAAATATTCCGTCACTCAGTTCGTGTGAGTATCAAATTCAGTATGAGAACGAAGAGGGTGTTGCAATCACTCTGTCAAAAACAAGTGAGATGGACATAGTTGATCTAAAACGCTGTGCCAGTTTCATCGCAGATGTAGAGTATCGTAGGATCAAGATAACAGTGGTCGAGGGTTATTCGCCGGCAAGTGGTGCAATCGAGATCGTTGGTCAACCTCAGACGGACAAATCTTTGTCTGACTTTAATACACCCCAGCGTACGTTGCGATCTAACAATGCAAAACGCTTGAAGTTTGGCGAGTCTTCAGACTCAGTCACGGACCGTGAAGATGAGCATGTGCATGCGGATAATTTACGATTCGCCGACTATGAATTCAAAACACCTTTGCAGAGTGAAATAGACGAAATGAAGGAGGAGGTTTTGGATCTGGAAGAAGAAATGAAATTGATAGATACAAGTCTTCTTCGCATGAATAAAAAGTACGCGCCAGCCACCGACTTCGGAAGCGGAAACAAGTGCAGCAAGTGTCATCTAAGGGAAGGCCATATCCGGAGTAATTGCCCAAATGGTCAGTGTATATCAGCTGCAGTTTGTGGAGATCTATCGAAACATAAGGATGAAAAGGATACGGTTGCTGAGATCAGTAGAAAACGCGATATTACAAAGAAAGAATTACAAAAGAAGCAGAATGAACTAAAAGATAAAATTCAACTGCAGGATAAACTTCATAATACATTTGAGCGTCGAGTTGAGGCAGCTCTCATCAACAGCAACAAAGAAAAATACCTCTGTGAGACATCCATCGGCCCCCGACCAAGAAAACAAGTTCTCAACTGTGATATCTGCATCCTGAAGAATCACTATCGCGGGAAAGTGCCGGAAAATTTAGCTGAGGAAGCCGAGCACTTCCAGCGCATTTTGAGTCGCTTTGACAGAAGCACTGGGCGAGCCCAGAGAAAAGATACTGTGAAGGAAACACTAAAAAGCAAGGGCATAAGATTTCCCAATACTACAACAGACAGGGATGACCGTCAAACCGTAGCACTAGCACCCAAAGGCCATGAGGCAGTCACAGCTACAGATGAGTTGTCACCAAACGTGCCGACAGTTGTAGTAACAAGTGCCTCGGCCAGTGTTTGTGTGACCGATTCGCAAACATGGAATCAAGCCGCTGATCGACTAATAACTTATAGTAGTATGACACCTTACCAATATACACCGTCATATTCCTTCCCCACGGCTACATCTGTTCCATATACCAGTCAGTCACAACTGCAGTACTTACCCCAAGATTCATTTTATTATCCTTATGTGCCCCACCAATTTCCATATATTTTCAGCCAACCAAATAACATATACAACCAACCTTTACTGCAAAGAGATACCGTGGACGATCAACCCGTTACGACCACTTCATAACTTCAAATACGAAAACTTGCAGTTTCCCATGCATCACATAAGTTTATACATGAGAAAACACATTTTGTAAACCGTTGCGATATAAGTGAACGTTGTTTTACTGTTATCATATGGCTCAATTTTATGTTGCGGAATTCGCGTGAGCTGCAAGTGCAAGTATATTTTCGACGTATTTTGAAGTGTTATTATTACTAGTCAATCCTCGTTTTTCCACGTTTCACACAGTGTCAGAGGATATAGCAGTATGTTCATTTATTCGTGAAGACAGAAACAGGGCTGATCAGCTTAACTGCCCTACAGTCAGTAAAAGGAAAAATTACTGATGAATGTTATTCAGAATGTTTTAGTATTCCCTTACTTCAACTAAGGTTCATGCCCGGCGAGTTGTTTTTCTTTCTCAAAATTTGCAGAAGTTTGGTCTCATTACGTATAAACTTCGGATGCAGTGACAGTATGTTACATAAAAGTTTTCATTGTTAAGAGTTTGCTTTTGAAGTTTAAATAAATCTGGCAGTTATCTGTGATAGATGTGTGTACTTTTCAATAACAGAGAATAATACGCAATTTTCGCCATCGAATGTGTCATTTTATTTGTCCCAACAAAACATCTTGGACATGTGGCACAATAATCACATATATCTCTTCGGAAAGAGAAATTCAAAGTTTCATGTTTGGGGTAGTAGAGACGTTATCACGGATAGAAAACTGATAAAATATAAAGTAGAGTACTGCTACTGAATCAGATGTTTTTGTTCAAAATATCCGTGTTACGGTTGGCTATACGTAACAGTAAAGGCGAAAGTTTTACGCTGATTTCTACATTGTCGAAAACAGGAAATCACAAAAAAAAGCTGTATTCTATAAAAGGATATTCCTGTAGGAAAATAATTAGAAGTTGAATGCATCGAATCAGAAAAAAACCACGCAACAAATTCAGAAAATGTACAGTGGCGACTTGCTCACTGTCCGGTTTTTGCCGCTAAAAGTGTCAGAGTCTATTCCATGTTTAGATAACCGAGTTGTCTGAAATATCCACGAGTATCACCCCCTGTTATCTCGGCTACAGCATCGTGAATAGCAACATGTAGGTTTCGGTGGATCAAGTTTGTGTAGTATGGCTGAGGTAAAAGTTTTTTAATTTTACTGAAACAGTTCTCAGCGGGGTTCATATCGGGTGAATACTTCGGTGTAAAGACGCAATCGATGTCCTGAGCAGCTAGCCATCGAGCTAAAAATTGGGCGTCTTGACTGTGGTGGATCGGTGCATTGTCGATTACCAGTATGTCACCAGCTTGGAGGGCGGACTCGCCGTGACGGGTTACTGTGTCAACACATTCACCAATGAACTCAAGGAAAGTGGTCGAGTTTGATGCGCCGTCTATAGTAGACGCGTGCATAACACCGTTGATACCCATCAGTAAATTCAACGTAACATTTGGCGTCTGATGATACCTAATAATTTCCACACATCGCTCTCCAATGAGAGCATGGCCACGGGTGCGATTTGCTACATCTCTTGACTTGAACCCAGACTCATCCATAAATTTTAGGCGATGGGGGTCACACTGATGCAGCATATCGATGAACGTCTGGGTGTAAACCATGTTTTCGGGGGAAAATCTCTCTACGGCTAGACGATTCATTACTTTCAATGTCCAGCTACCACCTGTGAGTCGCTTTCGCACTGTACGGTTGATCGTTGACAAACTTACTCTGGATAATGAGTGCTGCTCAAGGCGTGCTTTCAATTCCTTCGTTGTAACCGAGGGCTTCTCAGATTTGATGGCTTCTATGAACTCAACTTCAACGTCCAGTAACACTCTTTGTCGACCACGGCGATAGTTTCTAGGGGGAATTACTGAACTGGTCTTGCAAAAGTTACCCAAATCTTCTTTACGGTCGTTGCTGCCAAACGAAATTTCTTCGCTCGTTTTGTACATATGATCCACGAGGTACAAAGCCAGTCGCCTTATCAACACCTATCTCCTCTATTTCGTGAACTACCAATTGCCGGAGATCACTGCTGGTTGCCTGGTTCTTCCCCGTGTATTTTGCATTATTTCGATAGATTACTCCAAGGCGATAGCTATACGAAGATACAACGATCAAACGTGGGTTTTTTTCTGTTCAGACTGACAGTTGTGACCGTTAATACAGCTCGCTTAAATTTGCATGCAACAACACTGCACTGTGCGGCATTCTCTGAAAAGACAGAAATGAAAACGTGTCGTCTGTCTTGGATAAAATGTTGCATTTCCGTCTGGTATTTCTTTGTGTCGAACTGTAAACCTTGGCTGTGCCAAACAAAAAATCCGTGTGTGCCAAACCCTGAAACTCCACACTAAAATGACAAGCGCTGTAAAAGCATGTTGTGACATTTTGAAAACAAAGCCAAACTGCAGCCTGCATGAATACTTGCAATTCATTAGCCAGTAACTGCAGGCCTCGAAAATTCCTATCGCCCGACCCCCGTGGCTAGTGAATTTTGCGTTCGGGCAAGTAAAAACAGTATGCTTCCCGTCCGATGGCAAGTGCACCAGCGGTTGAATTAACTAAGCCCTGGACAATTCAAGCTTGAAAATGTATTTCATTATGTCTGTACACGCTTACAATCATTGTAAGTCCTTCAACTCTCAAAAGTTTTTCTGAAAACCTTGAAAATCCGCCCGACATCGCAAAATAATCGTTCTTGCTGTTGTAAAACACAAAAAGTCGTAAAATAGAGTTTTGCGACATGTTCTCTCCGACGACACGGAGTGAATTCACTGTTTTGTATGTGTATGCCGTAAAGTGGTATGCTCTTGACAGTGGTTGCCATTCTCTTTGTGCAAGTGCAGCATGAGTCGTATGACAGTCGATCGGCTTCACGCGATAGTGTAATTGCACCATGTGCTTAGTAAATGGATGTAAACTTATTCGAAGCCATGGATCTCGGCAACGCTTACTGTTCAACGTAAATCAACACCCAGTTGAAAAATTACAAGTTTACATCGTAGTCGAAACGGGCTCAGTCGACCAAGGAGGCCACACATTGCAGCTACGTAGTGCATGAGATGCAGACAGTTTCAAATTACGTGACCTTGGTTGTTAGGAATCGGCTCTCACTTACAGAAAACAAATCTGCACTGAAGAGTAACGAAAACGAAACTTGAATCTGCTCTCTTGACGAATACGTTTATCAAAATAAAACTTTGAAAGACTGCTGTGCTCAGTGAGCAAACATGTAAACAGGTAAAAGGGTTGCAGATGTACATGTGCGCATGCATTGGCAGATAAACACCAGCAGAGCAGTTTTTGTGATCTCAGCTTGATAATAAAGAGCAGCAGCCAGCCATGCACATTGTAAATCACACAATCTTATTACTCTTATGCAAAGATTTTAATTTGGATTAGGTTGTGGAAAAATCCAAATTCAAAGATGTTTTCTAGATGGCCAAATCTACAGAAAACACTAAAGTATTCTCACATTTCTTCTGTGACATTTCAGATTTGGTAATAGTCCTTCATTTTAACAAGATGTACATGTAGTTCATGTTTGAAATGTTTTTCCCTCTTTGAATTCACTTCATATGGCCAAACTCTTGCTCTCTGTTACAAATTACTGGTTCAGTTATTAGAAATTTAGGGCAAGTAATTTTTCCTCTCGGCCAAGTAAAAATGAAATCACGTGTCCCGCGGTTAGTAAGTTTGCAAACTTTTTTTTGAGTATGGGTTGACTTTTTGTGACGTGTACTCACCATATTTTCAAGAATTTATAAATTAGAATGAGTATGTGGCAATAATGACAAAATGTTGTATTATACCGATCACATTATGTGTTAAACTGCCACCAGATTTTTCATAATTGCCACCTGATTTTATATCCGGTGGCAAACTTTTGCCACAAGAAATAAAAAAGTATTTCTATCCCTGGGTATATAATATCCTAACCTCCTGTGACTTTCCTTCTAAACGTTGATTTGCCTTGTGCACCAAAGAGATGCTGTATTTTATGCCAAACGATGAAAAAATATGTGAAGAAATAACCATGTATCAGTCAGTACGGCAGGCGAAACCCGGACGGCCATACCGATTGGAGACAGAGCAGAGTAGATCGCAACGCAAACGGGGTGTTATTATAGGAAAGGCGGTGACTTATTTTACAGCTGAATAAAATGCTGTCTCTGGTTGTGTAAGTCTGTTGATCGAAATATATATTTTGTTCCCAGTTGATTAATCATGGGGGATGGCAGTCTCGATCTCCCCTTTATGGTTCGATATTTACTGACTCGTTCCCTCTCATTTTTGTCAATCAATGAAAGCATTTTCGTCTTCCATATTCAATATTACTTTGACGATGTTACATCCTGACCTATACTGTCATTAGTTTTGACCAACGTACAAAGATATTGCCCATGCGTCCGGCTGATGAGATGTTTTGCAAAACGGTGAAGAAATGGGGGCCCGGGAGACATCGATGTCAGTCTTTCCGGACTGTTTACATGTAGCTAATAGGGGATATCAAAGGAGATGAATCAGTTAGTTGAATAAAACATAACTTTTCGGACTTATTTTATGTCAATTTTGTCAATGTCGGACTTTTGATTCAAGAGAAACCAGAATCACCTACAGAGATGTCTGTATTAAACACGACGCACAATTGGGAATAGTTTGTTATGCTACTGTCGGTCTCAGTCGTGGTGTCTCTCCCATAAAATTTCGAAGCTATAGGTCTACACTTGTCGTTTCGATTCACAGGTAGCGGTACACCGATGACCAGATATTGTACTGTTCTTAAAACTAGTCTAAGCAATTTTACGACACTGCACTATTTGCCATCGTGTCTCCCCGTGAACGTCCTTGAATCTATGGACGTGACCATTGTTTTACTGCGCCCATTAGAGTGTAACCCCTGTTCGTTACCAGCAGAATACTTTTTAAAGTTCTGTACATCAGTGTACACTGTGTGTATAAGCCCTAAACCTAGTTTAATTCAATTATGGAAAGGTATTAAAGAATAAAGGGTCGTTACAGTTGCTAAAATTGCGAGAAAAACGGCACTTTTTACTCACAAATAGTCCTATTCACAAGCTCTATTGTTTTAAATCACGTCCATGGTGTGCTGTTGATTTTCATTCTTTCGTGCAATTTCATTCGCTTGAAGCAATTATCCTTTCATTTGACTGCTGTGTGGGACTCTTCTGAATATGTGTTTTGGATAAAAAGAACTCTACAGTGAAAGACATAAACTTCGACGGTGATAGGTATACAATATCGGTTCTCGACGGTGATAGGTATACAATATCGGTTCGATGTGTGAAGATATACAGATTACAAGTTATTTTAGAAGTTCTCAAAACCAGTAAAAATAATTCTGCGCGCCACTTTGATAATTTCTTCTTGTGAACGTCCTTGAATCCGTGACCGCGACCATTGTTTTCGAAGTGTTCGACGGTGGATGATCGGTAGATTAATGAAGATATATGTTACTGAACTATCGTGTGATTGTTTAATAGCATGGTTAGGTAATAGACGGTGTAGTCTGTAGAGGCGGTACGGCGAAATTCCACGGCCCAAGGGAGCGTACATCGCATGGTTTCTTACAACGAACCATAGACAGAGCCGTCGGTTTCCATAGCTACTACGTGAAATCCGGCCTCACCGATGTCCCGGGCCGATGTCCCTGTCCTGATTCGGAGAACAACTTTCAAGCTGCGTGTTGAGGTTCAGATGTCCGATTTTTTCATATTCAAAAGGCTTATTGATTTACAGAGAACGCCCGTCTTGTTTTTAGCTTTAACTTAGCGCAAGATGGCAATTGAAAATTCAAAGCCAAATAGCCAGTGGGAAAAAAATAGACGACTCGCTCTCACCAGCGGTCGAGGTCGCAATGAAAAAAAAATCGAAGTCTCTGAAATCGGTATCATTGCTCCGCCATGTTTATTGTTGGTTGTACGGCCAGTTTAAAGTCACAGACTTTCTTCAAGGTAAAGTTCATATAATTGCCATACCGCGAAGTTCCCTGTGCATTTCAATATGTCTATTTGGAAGCAAAAGCGCCACGGACATTCGATCGATGGTGATGAACTTTCTCCAGGGCGTGACATGTCACCAGTTACGAACTTTACCGGTTTTCGATACGAAATATGCAATATATTATCAGCGTTGTTCACGTTGTGTTTTGAGTTTGATATGGAATATAACAGGAAAACACTAACAATTAGAGTGACGATATAGAGACCATGCCGATACGGAAAAATTGACATCAACTACTTGCAATGAGCAGTGACCTGAAACTTCAGACTGATATATAAATGTCGAAAATATAAAACATTGAAATGCCGGAGAGAGAGAGAGGGAGAGAGAGGTTTACGGGGTCGCGAACTGATTATACTCTTTCGGATATGACTTCGGTGTAGACGATACACAGACATCGAAAATGTACACCTACTTTCCAGAAATTCGACTAATCTTATAATAAAGAGTGGAACAAATCCAAAAGTGTTGGTGGAAGTAAATCTTCAGATGTTGGTTTTCTAAAGTTAGATAATACTTACAGAAATATGGTCGTCATAGTCTTCTTTTAAAAACTATTATCTTCAACACCACGTTTCTTATGATCGGTGATGTCATTTTTTATTATTTTTACAAACTTTCAATGCATCAAACGCTATAAGACTATCTCATCTGCCTGTCAAGGAGTTACAATATATTTCCAAGGGCTGGCATACGATGTCAACTTACATGTCGTCCGTCGAGCGGCCGGTGGCAGTCATACAGATTGTTCCGTTTGTAATCGCGGCCACTTTGATTTTGATGTGACACCAACGTGCGTTTGAGGTTTTTTTGTTACGAAATTTGTCGACCTCACAAAATTTCACAGTCCATGCTTTGAAGCAGTCTCAACATGGCAAACATGTCTCGCTTAAATTTCATCCTCGTCGTTCCAAATTAAATTCGACCACTAAATTATTCGGCAGTTTTAATTTCCTATTAATTCGACGTTTTTCAAATCGTAATGAATTTTTTCTGTCGAATTGATAGGGTTTTGGTAGCAAGCTTATCTCTTCGTCGGACCAGTATACCGCGAGATGTAGTACTGTGTTCGGCAGCCATGGCGAAAGTGAATATTGTATATTGGTTGTTGTTTGTTTTATGTTACAAATACCTGTCGCGTGAGGGCGTTTGAAACGCTTCTGAAGCGGCTCAGTCTGTCCACACAGCGATTTGCGGATAGAGTTAATCCCTACAACGGCTCTGGTCGGGCCGACTAAACCGTCTCAAATCTGAAACGCTTCAGAACCACTTCGGAGTGTCCACACATAACTTTCTGTGTCAGTATTGGCCCAGAACCGTTTCAGAGACGTTTCAATGGCCTGTGTATGAACGGCATAATTATCACCTAAAGCTGTAATACTTTATTAGCAGTAACATGTTTGTTATTGTTTTTCAATTATATATTTTTTAAGTGCATTTACGAATAGTAAAAAAGTACAGAAACTTCATTGTTGATACATGTAGATGCAAATACTGGGTGTGTAACTACAACTGAGCAAGGCTTTGTTTTCATTTTCCACAGCACCCATTGTGTTGGAAAGACTGTCTGCCTGCCACATTGCAGATGCCAACGGCAGTGTACTTAGAAAACTCAATATAAAACTTGTACAGAGGCTTGGCTTGACATTCTTGAAAGCCAGGATAGCATCCTGGAGGTGAGTTAACAAAGGTGGATACAGGTATGAGCAGAATATATGGCATGTCTTTTGCTAGTAGTACATGTAGTTAAACATCCTTGAAAACCAGGATGGCATCATGGGAGGTGAGTTATCAACAAAGGTGATGTGCGCTGTACATGCACTATGTCTATGCTAGTTTAATTTACTTGCCATAAACTCACAGAATGAAAAAGGTACTGAGATCAGATGTAACAAACAAGGAATGAACAAGCTAAAGTTGATCTTATCGATAAAAACACATTAACATTTTGGTATAAAACTGTCATATTACTGTTGCTACGTAAACTGTTATGTGTTGTTCTTCCTCTCCACCTGTTGTGTCTAAGGAGATGTCACAGCATCAACAATCTTCTTTCCTTTTACTAAGAGTACCCAGGAGTACTGGTACTGTAGGTCCAAATTTCATTTAGTCAAGGTAACATGGTACTTCACATTTGTCTTCTTGGTATTTCATATTGTCATCTTCCATTCTGCATATTCCACTCTTGTACCCAGATTTCCTTCTGTCAAATAAGTGTATCTTTGTGTAGTCCTTATGAGTAACACTTCTATCAAATTAGGGTCACTATTTTCTATGATAAAAATCAGTATCCGTCAATCCTGTTTCAATCTTGGTAAAGTAAAAAAAGTAATGCGACCATAGGAAAGCTGATTACAGAATGGACTCTTGACAATTTTTCCGATGATACCAACAGTTCATCAACAGAATACAAGGAGTCGCAAGGCTTACCGATGAGCAATGAATATTTTCCCAGGTATCAGAGAGGGAGTAGATCGCTGCTTGACAACCTGAAAAAGGACAAAGACACACCGCAAAGCAAGACTGTCAGTACAGATGCAGAAATGATTGATGATGAAGATTATGATGTTCCTGAAGAAATTGAGGAAGTCATCGGTGAGGATCTCTCTCTGTTGCTTTTAAACTAAATCTCTGCATTAGTGTTTTCATTGACAGTGTAATCCTGTAGACATGAAGAGGGTTACTCAGTCATATTGGTACTTTCCTCTATATTTCTTCACATGAATTTCAAACTTGGCATGAATTAATGCCTTGGGCGCCAAAGTCAATTTTTGTTGCCTTTATAAAATATACCTCAGTCAATTTTTTTTCAGATTTTTGGCAAAATTTTGATGAAAGACTGTAGCCAATGAAATGTCCATTTGGTCCAAAATTGTAAAAAATATTACAGAAAAATCCATAAAAATTGGCAAATTGTTGCACTGAAATTTTGTTATGAAACATTGTAGCACTCAAAGGGTAAGCAGTCATCGGTAATGACAACATGTACATACTAAATTTGTATAAATTGTACACTGATACTTTTAACTTTTTCTATATATTTCTATGTTTTACATAACTGAAAAGTCAAAAAGCTACGAAATGTTGTATCACCATTGGTCAGTTTTCTCACCCTGTTACAGTTCAACTCAAACTTACAAATATTTTTTTCACTTGCAGATCTATTGTTAGGTGGATTGAAAGACAAAGATACCATAGTTAGGTGGTCAGCTGCAAAGGGGTGAGTATTGCTAATGTCAGGGTCTGTAGGCTCCTGGAAAGTCCTGTAAAGTCTGAATTTTGAAGCCTCCTTGAAAGTCTCGGAAAATCATTGGAAAATGGAACAGAGTCCTGGAAAGTCCTTAAAAATTGATAATCCACCCACAATATTCAAGTCTGATAAGATTATCAGTCATCATAAATATGATATTTAAAATGATATATTGTGAAAATTATATGATCGGGACAATGTTATTTTAGATTCCAAAACTCCTTGAAAATTGCTGAAAAAGACCCTGAAGTCCGTAAAAGTGTGTTGACCCTGTGATGTACATACATGTAGAAACATCAAGAAGTCACCCAGTTGTGTGATATCCATAATTGGAATCATATGGTACTTTGTACACCATTAAACCTTTTCAAACACTCTAAAAACTTTGAAGACACTCTGGTAGCATATCATATTATTTCAATATGCGTAAGAAAGTAGCCTTTGCAATCATTTCTCTTTATTGTATCTTATTCTACATGTATTTGATATAGAATGTGTAGAAGACAATGTCATTGACATCTTGATAAATCTTTGTTCACACAGTGTCGGTCGTATCACAGGACGTCTTCCACAAGAGTTAGCTGACCAGGTTGTAGCATCAGTCTTAGAGTTATTCAGGTAATTGTAGTAATCCGTTGTTGAAGTGTTACCTATGCCAGAACCTGTTGTAAATATTAATTGGTCATCACTGTCATTGTTTGAACAGCATGCAAATCACCATTGGGAAAATTTGATACATGTAATAATGTAATACCGGTATACTTAGATACTGAAAGATTTCGGTGGTCAAACCTAGTGACACTCCCTATGCTAATAGTCAGTATTCTTTAACTCAATATAGATATGGCTCACTTTAGTTTACTATCTCCAAAAAGTTATCTGCTTTTGTGAGTTTATCAGTACTGATGATTTTGACACCAGTACACTGATTCCTGTCGCTTAATGCAGAGGCAGAAAGTCATATTCTCAATGGTAGACCCGAGTATGTTGGAGTGTTTCTGTATCACAGTGAGAGCAGCATTAATATTGCGGAAAAGATCCACACATGTATTCAGCCTGTAGTGTATAATAATGGAGAGTGTAAATGTCATTAGCATACGTTGGATGTTCAATCAGAAGTACATAACACTTATATTCACATCTTTCTCCCCCTCTTATGGCAGTCATGGTGAAAGTGATGCAGCATGGCATGGTGGATGTCTCTCACTGGCTGAGTTAGGCAGAAGAGGCCTTATATTGCCCCAGAGACTACCTGAAGGTAAAATGCAATGTGTATATCAGTACTGATATTACTTTATCAGACAATCAATCTTGCTATGAGGAGTTTCATTCAGAAAGGAGGGCCCTGGGATGGAAAGGGGGTCCATATCAAAGCAAGGTCATCGTACTGAGGTGTGCATTGGATTTGTACGGCTGAGCTCCCCAATGTCAATCCTAATGTCATGCAGACACCTGGTACATATCAAATTGATCACTTATCTTGACAGAACCTGGACCTGCTTCAATATTCATTAAAGTCCCATTGGCTGTATGTCTTTGCACTTTTATCAAAAAAATACCATCCAGTCTCAAGAGAGATGTTTTGGATTCCTGTTATTAAGCCATATTGTCTTGCAAAATGTCAGTATTCCAATCCATGGTGCTGGATTTGATTGATTAAGTTCACTGGCTTACACATGTACATGTGCTGCAGCCATATTTGAGTGGGAACTCGACAATTTTTGAGTTGGAACTCGAAAATTATTGAGTTTGTAAAATCTAAGTTGTGTGTTCATCAACAATGTTTGAAAAATATTATATGGTCACATAAGTTGCATTTGATTTCAAACTGTCTTGATAAAAAAAATTCAAAAAGATACAATTAATGGGGCTTAAACTGGTTGCATGTTTCATCCAATTTGAATGGCTCCTTTAATCTTTATTTACAGTTGTACCAGTTGTATTGAAAGCATTAACGTATGATGAAAAGAGAGGTTACTCCAGTGTAGGTAAGTCTAGTGCATGGTTTTTCAAAATCATTTAATGTTTTCCATTCAGAATAATGTTGTATATACTGCTTTTGCTTCACTTCAATTTAATAAGCTTTGAAATGATGCCAGGTGTTTTGCCTGACACAGAAAATAACTAAAACTATAGGTTATGATGATCAAAATTATACAATGTCTGTATTGATGGAATGTGACTGGTGCTGTAATTATATCCTACATTTGTAGAGAAATATCATACAGCAAACATGATTTAAAAGGAAATGAGACTATACAAATTAGAAGGTAATCTTTGTAATGACATGTACACTATGTCAAATTTCCTGCTTCAATGGTTAGAAGTTGAAATTAGATAATGATTGAAAAGATGAATTGATTGGAAGAGTATGCCTATCAGTTTTGAAAATAAGTCCTGTTTTGCTTTCAGGTGCTCATGTTAGAGATGGTGCATGTTACGTGTGTTGGTCATTTGCCAGGGCGTATGATCCAGATATATTAGGTCCACATGTCAACAACATTGCCACTGCTCTGGTCATTGCTACTGTCTACGACAGAGAGGTCAACTGTAGAAGAGCTGCATCAGTGAGTAACATCAGTGAAGCAATTTCATTAACATAATGACTGAAGGTCATCATTGTGATGCATTGAGTTGACGTCGTCCATTGAAAATTTTCCGTAAACGACAAAAAGTCAAAAACCACTGAATAGACTGCGTTGATATTTGGTACAGATATTCAGATTGTGTTCAAGGTTCCGATTCCTAAAAATGGAGTTAAACGGAGTAGCGGTTAGATAGTTTTGGGAAATTGCTAACCCCCTTTTTAACTAATTGATTTTTAGGGGTCTTTCATATATGTAGTTTTGGAAGGTACACCAATCCTGCATTTTGGACTGTTTTATGAGTTGTCGAACAGAAAATTGGTTTTGATGAATGTTAGAAATATGCAGGATGGCTGATTCGAAGTATCAAAGATTTTCACGCTCTTTTGGGCAACAAAAGTGACAAAAAAACATATTTCATATTTTAGATAATATTTTAGATTCTCACATTTGAGACAACCCTAGGCATTTGTCATATTATCTCATATCTGCTCACTTCAATCTTGAGTAAACATCCTTGAGTCAATATACAGACTTTGACATTCACATTCCAGAGATTAAGTAGCCACTTTGTCACATGTTACAGTCTTTACTCTTAGACAATGAAGTTACAAGTTTTAGGTTAGTTATCAAGCTAGCACCAGCATCTGTCCTGAGCATCTGTCCGTGTGTTCTCACAGGAAATTACAGGGAACAAAAATTATTTGAGAAGTTTCTCTCCTCTAAATAGAAGTTATATTACAATTTAAACCTGTCTTGGATGGATTGCTGCCTAATGATCTGAAACACAGTTATTGCCCAGTAGCAACAAATCTATAGCAAGATTTATGTAAAGTTCATGAACTTAAAAAGATGACAATGTATTAGCCAAAGAGATGACCATGACTTTGCTGCCCTACTACGTAGATCATCTTGCCCCCTTAAATTGACTAATATTTATAGACCTTTTTGTAATAAGGGTGGCAGGCAAGATTGGCTTTACGTTTCCAACACCATGGTATTGACCAATTCCTGTGGTGGCCTTTCATTACCCACCTTTTGGCAGTAATTCAGTTTATTCCTATCTTTAATAGCTTCAATTACTACTTTCCAACATTTACTTCTTTCAAATTTCCTTAGCTTAGTGTATAATTTTGTTATCGTAATTACTGTCAACTTAGCTTTGCTACACTTATTCTAACTTCATTATTCCTACACTACTGTTATACCTTATAACAACAAAATTTTTCAAGAGATACATATGTGATTATCACTCAACAAACCACTGACAAATATGTCTTCTGCTTTTTTCTCCATACACATGTCCCTTTTCTTACAAAAATGGGCTTAAAATTGCAAGCTATATGTTGCACATTGACTTCTTGGTCAGTCTTGTTCACAGTGAGAGGGGTTGTTGATAAATGCCGATAATACTAAGCGGATCAAAATGTCAAAGCACTGTGGCGGCTATTTTTTGTTATATCCAATAAATATTCATTTTGTGGATTTTAATACGATACACGAGTGTCTCTAACTCTGATCATTTCACTCATTTGCCCATGCTATGTTAGTCAAGTGTTCAGACTGCTCACAAATATCAAAGGTGATCAATTTTGATAATAAATATCCATGTTATTGATGTATGTGTATGTGAATCTGAAGAGAAAGTTAATTCTGCCGTCAAGGTGCACTGGTATGGCTACAAATACAAGTCAATGACAATATGTGATCTATTGTTAAGATACTAAAGGGCCTTTCTGCCATTTTTATTTCAACTGCAGGATTTGAATAAAGTTAAAGAAGTAGAAATTTGTGCCCCAATATTTTCTCCTGACAGTGAATAACAATAAAAATTTAGTAAGTAATAGAAATTCTAGTGATTACACTCATAGTGTACATCGTCAACCTTTACAGGCAGCATTTCAGGAGAATGTCGGTAGACAAGGCACATTCCCACATGGCATTGATATCCTAACTACAGCAGATTACTTTGCAGTGGGCAGCAGAACAAATACATACCTCAATATAAGGTAAGTTGCAAAATTACAACAGAAAATTTTCTTTACTTCAATTGCAAAAATATCTGAGATATACAGTCAACTTGTGGTGATATTGACATTTTTATGTTTCATGTTACCCTGGCTTACAGTTTGAATTTAAGCTAGGTTTTATAAACAATTCCATTCTTCTCATGAATTGAAGTCATCTACTCTCGTATTTTTTATCTATGATTCTTTATATTTATGATATTTTCCATCCAAGTCACTTGTGTTAATGTAAACTTCATATTTTTCTATTTCAGTCTTTACATAGCCCAGTTTGAAGAGTACACCAAACCTCTTATTAATCATTTAATTCAGTACAAAGTCAACCACTGGGATCCGTAAGTTTATATGATTTCTATCCAATATACCTGCGTGGAACATACAGTAGTCAACATTACATGGATATGCAGTAAATTGGTCCATTAACTAATTGATTTTCAAAGTGCTTTGGCCACAAAAAATTACATTCATTTTTAGCTTTTTGTCAATGAAACACAAATTCTAAGGGGGATATTGATTGTCGAAGGTTTTCAAATTTGGCAATTTAATTTTATAGTGGTGTCATTTATGTTCTTCACTGTTACAGCCGGTGTTAGTTTCAATATTGCTATTATATTATCCTTCCAAGCATAATGGATGATAGCTTTTAATAAACAGTGCCTTGCCCAACTCTGGCTTTGGCCCTTTAGGATAGATTTGTCAAAACCTTGAACTTCAGTATTTGACATAAATATTGCTGCAGAATTGGCATAAAGCCAAAACATACAGGTCACAATTTGAAACAAGGGCTAACATTGTTATAATGATCTGAACAAGATAAGACATTTCAAAGCCGTAGACATTTTTCTTAATGATTCTGTTTGATGAAAGTGCATACTGAGGACATAGAAAAAACATACATGCAGATTTATATGCTGGGTGTATGAGGTCATTTTGATTTTCTGGAGCAAGTCAGGCCCTGTTTTAGTGAAGCGCCCTCTTGTGGTTGCATTGTCACTTTGAAGAACAATCACAGTGAAGGAAAGTGGGTTGATTTGTGGCTGATCAGAGGATGTTTGCAAAAACTTTATTCATAGGATTCACAAAGATTTGTCTCACAGTGAAATGTAAAGAACTAAACCAATTACAGACAATCATGTGAGAACTGTCGGCACCTCAAGAAATTGTCAAGTCCATGAATTCTCTTTTTGGAAGTTTGACTTTAATGCAGTGATTTGATGCAACAATATTGTTACTTGGTTGTTAGAAGGAATTGTTAGTGAGAAAAATCAATTTTTCACATGTCTTTCAGTGCGATACGAGAGTTATCATCCAGAGCATTACACAACCTGACAGTCAAGGCACCTGAGTACATGGCACAAACAAGTAAGTATGGTAGCATTTGTACTGTCATTGAAATAACACATCAAGAAAGATTTCAAACTGCAATTGTGTTATTTCTTGTTGCTATCAGAACAAGATGGACAGTAAAAACATTTTGAAAGTGTCTTCTATTAACCACAATCTCTCAAAGACAAAAATGAGGGGGGAAAAATTCTGATTTTTTTTGTTCACATCATAACTTTTAAAAGCTGTAAATTTGAATTTTAGTGTGTAATCCCTATAGTAAGTGGTAATCTTTTACTACACTGCATCTTGATCTTTTCATTTGTGTAGCTGTCAAAGCAAGCTTCAGCCTGTTTAAGATGATTAAAGCAGAGCACTGAGCATGTGTTTATCAAAGTCGATTCCTAAATTCAAATATCCAAAGGATTCAAAATAAAAAAATTTTCTAATTCAATTTGTGTTATCTACCTTGAAATGTAACTAACTGAACAATTTTTCAATGATTGTGTCTTTCAGTTCTTCCATCATTGATTCCTTTGGCAACTGGAATTGATCTGAACTCAAGACATGGTAGTGTTTTAGCTGTTGCAGAGATTACCCATGCTTTGTACAATATAGCTGTTGAGTCTAAAAAGTAGGTTATAATTTTGTGATTGAGTGCATGTTTCATAAAACTGCCAGTCCAAAAGTCAACAAAAAGTAGGTAAATATAATGTACATGTAATGCTGACTCTCCAAGAGGCATAAATTTCAAAAAGTTTCAACAAACTGAAAGTCAATCTGGCACAAATTATTGGTGTCTTTGTTATGAATTATCAGTATCTTTACATATGTAATTTTAAAAATTGACGTCAGTCTTTTTCCAGTACAGATGTAATCTGCTGTGCTATCACTAGTTACAATATAGTGTAAAACGTATCTTTTTAGCTAGCTCTGTCTGTAGAGAATTTAGCTAAGTCAGTCAATGTGCTTATTTCAGATGCCACTAATTGAAAACTTTTTCCAATATTTACTATGGTAAGGATATTGTGTTAGCAAAATTAAAAAGCTGCTGACTGCAATGAAAATCCAAAAACACTAAAAAGCATGCAGCAAGTTCAAAGTGTTTTACAGTATTTCATTCTATTCATTCTTCTACTAATATTAAAAAAGAATATGGTTGTAGTTTAAATAAAAAAATAAATTATATTGATGCGATAAAACTTGTCTTTTTTATGCAGGACAATCCTTGATGTCTTAGGTGCTTCCACTGTTGAAGGTCTAAAGAATATCACAATAAAGGTAAATGGTAATTGTGTAATGAAATCTTGTTTGAACAATTATACTGACTAATGCTGAAAAATTTCAAGCTGTGTATTTTGTCCATGTTGTTTGACTCCGATGATGTTCTGCGAAGTTAAAAGAGTAATGAGCCACCTGAAATACCAAAGATTTCATAATTTCAAAATCAATCACTCATGCAATCTTCCTCTTCACCATGCCAATATTCCAATATATGAATTCATCGTTTTGTTCAACAGATGCACGAGGGTAAGATGTTCCGAGGACTGAGTGGTGAGATCATGAGACCTGCTGTCTGTAAATTTATTGAGAAACTCTCCCTGTCCAAACTTCCATTCCATGGTGATGATATCATAGGTATGTTTATTATTCTATCTCCGTGAATGTTATTTTTCTTCTTGTGTACACAATACTCATGTGCACTTGTATTACAGTCATAGAATACACCGGTAGTTTTATCTTCTAAAATATTGTTAGCTTAACAGATTATCACATATGTTGTAGTTTTACAAGATGACTTTACAAGATATTTCTTAGAGGTTTCAAATTCATGGTAGGACAGTCACTGTGTTTTAATCCATGCCAATAATAGCTGGAAGTGTTTTGCATTCATACTGTAGAAATCTTTCATCAGGAACTGGTAGTGGGGGGAGAGAGAGAGAGAGAGAGAGAGAGAGAGAGAGAGAGAGAGAGAGAGAGAGAGCACAAATGAAACTACTTCAAATGTCCTTCTTCAATATCAATAATTTGCAAATTAAAGCTGAAAATAAATAATTAGTAAAAGTTTTGATTTGCACAAAATTTTCAGTGATCTTTGAGTACGCAATTCATCGTGGAGGAATGAGGACATGCGTTAACATCAGAAATGTTCTCTTTCCTGTTAGATATATGGCAGGACATTATTGATGACAATATTCAATTTGGACATCAGTTTGTAGAGCAGACAATACAAGATAAAGCCATTGCAGCTTTACCAGCTCTTTGTAATGAATACTACAGAATGGATGACGGAACAGTTAAACCAAATATACAAGGTCTGTTACTTCTTACTATAGTATGTTTTTGAATTATATGGTACAAGTGATATTTGAAAGATAAGAGAAAATTCTCTCTGTTAACCCAGTGTTCTCTCTTACCATAATGGTGTGAGCAAGTGAGTCTATGGATATTCTTTTTGTCCAGATTACATGTCGTGTCATGTTGATGTAGGTACACGTACATATATATGTGCTGGAGTTGTTTGACACTTGTTAGTACTGGATATCTATGGCACTAAGACTTAAAATTTTTGTGCAACTTTCTTGACCTGAAATGGATGACCAATGCAATTTTTCTGAATTGTATCTTTATCCCTTCTGTCAGATACAAAAAATACAACCCTGCAAAAACTCGATTACATACATTATTAGCATTCTGCAATTATAGTTAAGCGCCACCAACGATTGAACTTTAGGTCTTTTGTTTTTACATTGACTCAACTGAGTCCTAATAATTTGTCATGACCATTGTAGATCACTTAACTGTGGCTGATTATTTATATCTGACTATTAAATGTTTCTAGCTGTCAATTTTTAGCTACTATAGACTATAGTCTATAGAAGCTATTGGGATGGGTATCCGTCCGGCGTCCGTCGTCAGTCTGTATGTATGTATGTATGTATGTATGTATGTATGTATGTATGTATGTCCGTTTGTGAGGCGTCCGTCCACTCAAATATCTTGAGAACCGCAGTACTTACTGATTTGATATTTGTTGTGTAGATGAAAAATACGATTTTGAGAAACTATTTTTTTTAATTTTTTGATATTGTTGAAAATAGGCAAATTAATGCCAAAAAAGGTGTTTTTGGTAAAAAATCTTCTTCTTCATAACCGCTGGTCAGACAGCTTTGTTATTTGGTATACAGGTCCCTAGGGGTAACCCAACTTAGATTTGTTCAAATTGTGATGAAATTTGCAAATCTGTATTTTTAAGGAATTTTTTTGTCATTTTTGGTCAAAATTGACTTACATTGTATGTAATTCTTGTACTGTATAAACCCTATCAATTCACCAGAAAAAAATAATTAATATGATTTTAAATAATTGAATTAATTAGGAAATCATCAAAGCCAAAATAATTTTAGTGTAGAATTATCAGAAAGTTCAACTTTTTTTGACAGTTCATAGCGAAATGCTTACCATCTTGGAGGATTAAAACATGTAAAGGCAACTTTCCTGAATCCCAACTTTGACATATTCTGAACCGTCATTTATTGTGCCCTGTATGTTATCTAAAAGAAATTGCTCAAAATAGTCAATAGAGATAGAGATAGAGATAGAGAAAGTTCTAATTTCCATTTATGATTGACTTGGTAAGGATAAAATAAAATTACTTTTTGAGGAAAAAAAATAGAGTGGTCAATTAAAAGAGTGGTCAAAGTGATAGGGTTTTATGGTAAAGCTGGGCTGTATAAAGATTCCTCATGTGCTATTTATAGCAATTATGCAATCTGTGTAAACAGTGCAATGAAAGTGTAACATGATTCCTTATAATGCTTTTGATGACCTTGAACTTCTTAAGTTTCAAACCTTTGTCTCTTCAGTGTTCTTTCTCTGAGTATGTACAGTCTCAACTTATTAAACAGAACTCACAATGTTAATCAAAGATATCCACCTTCTTCATCAATACATGTGTCACAAAAGGTTATTCTCTACATAACACAGCAGAGCTCTGTCAACTGTTGAGTCGCTTGTTTTTTCAAAACCGCTGGTCAGACAGCTTTAATATTTAGTTTACTTGTCCGTAGGATGACCTTAGTGAGATAATTTCATACAGTCAGGAAATACTTAATTTTGTATCCATGTCTATAGTAGCTTCAGGGACTTTGGCCCTATGTTTCATGTATGTGATCTTGTGAGAGAACAGGTATGCCTTTCATTTGTCTGGAGAAAGAGCCGTCAATAATAATGATTGGCTAGGTTCATCATGGCATATCAAACAGCTTAGTTTATCTATTCTGATACAAAGTCTGCCAATGATATTGGCAAAGCATATATAAATGTATACTTAACAACGAGCCACGGTCACGACAGATATATTACAAGATTTTTTGCCAGATCACGATATATATGCAAGAGTGATAGCGAGTGCACGTATGGAGTGAACTAGTCAAAACTGATTGGGATTGTTTGTTGCTATTATATTATGATAATCTATTGAAATTCTGGTGTGAAAATGCGATAAAAAGGAGTTTTCTTTCACTGAGAGCTTGTGCATATTCAACTATGCTATATCACAAATACAGCACTGTTGTTTGTATATCTCATCAAATTAGATCCCTGTATCAGTGTACTTATATAATTGACTTGGACATTTAACATTGCAAAGCACTCACTTCTATGCATTTGCATGGATTGGTTAATTAACTCTTTTCTATGACACAAGCAAAGAACAGGCCTATGAAACAGTTTTGACAGTCACATACTATTGCTATGTTTAGAGACATTAATGTTATAAATTCATTCATAAACATAATTACTTATATACCAATGACAAATGAATTTTTCTGTCATCTGGTGTTTCATGATGCAGAAAAGGTTATCAACAAATATCTGAATGAACTGAAGAGTAAAGAAGATACATCTAAGATGGGATTTGCCCTTGCTCTAGGAGCCCTACCAAAATTCATGGTGGATGGCAAATTTCAAGAGGTCAGTGTAGACTTACTTCTTATAGTTGAATATAACGTAAGAAAAAATTGATGCGTTCCATACTCCATAGTTAGGTATGACACTCAAAACTTGCGACTGCATCGATATCCTGTACTGCTTTTCTGTCAAGGTCATAAAACTATTCATTTGACTGTGAAAGGACACCAGCTTAGAAGAATTATGTAACTTACGTCCCTGCATGACTCATTCAAGAAAAGCTACATTGTATACATATGATCAATATCCAGAAGATTTAGCGTGTTTGGTTATCATAGCAATAGCAAAACTGAAGAGGGGTTCTAGACAAGCAACTGTTATATTTGATACAGTTAGATTCTAAATAATGTAGAACATCTGATTTCAGTATTCTGTGATTTGTATTTGAACTTAGGTATTGGCTGGACTCATCCAGACCACACATATCAGTGGGCAAGATGCTGCTAAGTTGGTGGAAGCCAGGAGAGATGCCATCAAGTCGATAGGAGAACTGTGTAAAACCATGGGTGTGGATTCCAATGGTTCATCCAGCCATACCATTTGTAAAGACAATATATCAGATATCTATGATGCCCTACATGTAGCTATGAAAGATTACACCTTAGACAGCAGGGGTGATGTTGGCACTTGGTAAGCTGAGACTTTCTGTGCTAATCTTGTTGATTTATAGCTGTACTCATTAATTTCTGGACAAATTTACCATACAGGGAGCATAAGCATACAATGTATTTGACAATTTGAATTTGAATTTTGAATAGTATTGCTCTAATAAATGCATCTATAAATGAATTTTTATGCATTTAATGAAATAAAATACAGAAATTCATCAGCAAAATAATACAGGTAAAATATAACATGTACACTTTAGAGTATGGATGAAGTAACTATAGAGCATGGATGAGTAAGGTCAGGCCTTATTGGCGTTTACTTCGCAGCATAAAATCAAATTATATGTAAAATCTCTAATTATTTCACCATGGTCTGAATGCTTTCAGGGTTCGAGAAGCCAGCATGACAGGGTTGTATGATCTCACAACACAAACACTGAGAAGTGATCCAAGTCTCATTACAGAAAATATGTAAGCATCCACTTGATTTTCTTTATTAGTTAATAACTAATACTACAGCTTTACTTTATTTGTTATATTTGAAAGAAAATATGTATTCTTATCCCCACTTCTCATGATTGTTGGATGAAGTTTTTGTCATCAACTGTTTGACCAGTATGTTTGATTTCAAAACAATGCTTTCGTGATATTAGGCCAACGTAAGAAAAGTTACCAGGTGATACAAACTTGTCAAATATTAGATGTTTAATGTTGCCACTGAAGACTTCTGGAGTGAACCTCAAGTTTGTTTTTACCCAAGATGCATTGTAGTATCCAGAAATTGATCCCTTGATCTCAAACACACCGGGTCAAGAAAAGTGCAGTTTCTTGTATTGTCCCTGCCACAATGAAAACAGACTAATACTATTCATCACTGTTATCTTTCTGAATAGTCGATACAAATAATACTACACCTGTGTCATAATTCGGGAAAGGTTTACCAGAAAATCTACAATCAAAGTGAATTGCAGTGGATAATACAGTACCCATGTGTTTACTGAATATTGTCCCCAAACTTTGATGACAAGTGTTTGATCTTACATGTAACATGGAAAAAGTCTGTCAAAGCAAGCCTTTAAATCTGTTATTTTCTGTCATCATGGAACAAATTCAAAATAATATTTGTTTACTTGGTTTCTTTCAAGATGCAAGACAACATTATGTCATTTGATACAACAAAGCAGTGAAAAGATTGACAGGACAAGAGGCCATGCTGGAGAAATACTGGTCAAGTTATTACATTTTGATGAGCCACCTCTACCTCATGTACCTCATAGAGAAGAACTTATGAAAATCTTTCCAAGGTAATAGACTTGCTGTAATGTCTGAGTTGTATCTGCTGTGCCATTTACCAAACTGGAAATTGTTAATGAGCTCAAAAGTTTTGTTGATTGTTTCATATAAAAGGAAGGTGAACTGTACACAGCCTTTGCTTCATCTTTTCCAAACCTTTCACAGATATGTGTTTAGATGTTCAATTATTTTCAAAAGGCTGGCAAATTGTCAATGATACCATACACGGCCTGGGAGTGCAGTGACTTCACAAGCTGTATATTTCCCTTCATGGACTTGGGAGTTTTTCATTGGAAAATGACTGACCAGAATTTATATTAACAGCCAGTCCATTTACTCAATGTTTGGCTGAAAATGAACATGTGCACACACTGAAACTCATCAATGGGCTAAAGATTGAGGCCATTGGTGAACAAAATAAGTCACACACAACATTCATAGAAACAAATATTACATGTACCAACTAATAAATCGTTATGATCCAGTCTTGCCATAGTCGGTATCCTGCTTTTGAAAATGCATGCGCTTTCTCCCTCTTTTGAGATGCACAGTTCATACTTGAGACAATTCTTCATATGATGGATAATAGAAAAGTCACTCACTCTACTTGATAACCAAGCATTTCATATCTTTATGTTCTGCTCCCTGATAGTCTGGCAAAAGTGAAAAATTTTTCCTGATTCAGGTGTGATATCAAGGCGTTCATATTATTTATTTAATTACCACAATGCATAGACTCTTCAATGATACTATAAATAATGAATGTGCATTCTTGTTTGCATTAATTGATTAACATTAATCTAAAACCCTGTATTTACCTTGCAGTTCTGAGCAAGAAGACTTAAACTGGTGTGCACCATCCCATGCATTCCCTAAAATAACCCAGGTGCTATCATGTCAAACATATCAATATCATCTACTGCTTGGTTTAACTGTCAGTGTGGGAGGCCTCACAGAATCACTGGTAAGAAATTGAACTTCAAATTGTTTACTGTATGTAGTGTTATTACTTCATGAGCAAGGTCAATTTTTGCATAGGGAAGAGTACAGAAAACGAGAAGGTGAATACTGCCTAGAATTTTAGTGACAGCAAAATGAGATCTTTGCTCCTTTTCTGTTGCGATTTTCATCAGAAATATTTGTCTGTAAAGGCAGATGTACATATACAGCAAGGCATACATGACCAAGTTGGAAAAAATCTCCTGAATTAAAGCACATGACTGAAGCACTCCCTTCATATAAAGGACAAGTCACTGTATCTTTTTTCCACATTATGAATAAATTTGGAAATATGCAAATAAATCAATGGTACACTTTTTTCAGAACAATGGTAAACCTACCCTCAAATTTGATAATGAATTTGATTCTGTCAAGAGAAATCTTCACATGGGGAGCGGACGAGTTTCATGATTTGGGTGGGGACATTTTTTCTCCAAATCAGGAGATTTCTCCTGATCAGAAGATTAACTCCCATTTGGTCTTTGCTGATATAGCTAAAGACAAGCATAATAGAATTTATTGTATCGTATGAAAGATGCCCATAGCATTTTTACTCATTGGGTAATTTAAAATATTGGCAACACTTTTATACCAGTTTATCGTGATACTTTAAGTTCTAATTTTGGAAGCATGAAGTAAACAAGTAGCTACTGAGAAATTTGCAAGTTTTTCCCATGTATAAAGTGAATTAAATGTATTTTTTTGCAATGTTTATACAATTCATTCAAAAGTAAAGGGAACATTAGAATTATAACCCTTTTCCTTGAAGAAACACAGTGTAGCTTACATGTACATGTAGGATGACTTGACTGCCAGTATGTGTTTGGGTAACAATGCATGCTTGCCTGCATGTCTGTACTTGGTTCTCTCATTGTATATTACTGTTAGTGGGACCAATGTAACTGTCATTCAGACACAGGAACGTAACAGTGACAGTAAGCAGAACTATTGTCATGAAATGTTCCTATTGTTCTCATTTGTAACAATTGTACTGTAGTTTCTAATACTGATAAATGTTGTCCATGTATATTTAAATGGAGTTGTGTGCAAGCCTTAACTTGACATAATGTTGATAGGAATATTTGTATCGTCTAAGCTAGTTTCATATCTTGAACAATGAATTTTGCTTGAGCTTGTAAAACAGCAATAACAGGTCAATACTGATTTTGATAATGCATAATATTACATTAATATGAATATTCACTTAAGGTAGCTACATACTTTTAGACACTTTCAGATTTTTATTTTTTTCTCAATTGAACACGTCCCAAACCCCAATAAAGTATACATTTTCTGAAAGCCCTGATATAGAGCTATCTGACCAAGCACAGTGCACGGTCATTATTTGCATAAGAGTCACGTGACAAGCGTTTTTGCTGAACCTTCGAAAAAACCGGTTTTCCCGCCTTATGCGAACACGCTGCAAGATTTCCGGTTGGAATTTCTTCATTGACAAGCCTTGACAATATCCTTCAAAACCGTGTCTTGGATTTTCTTTATATGCCTTTGTTTTTTTTAATGCGCTCTTAAAGGTGTTAGATGAAGGTGCTTTTCAAGGAATTTTAATTATCACGCCATATAATTTGAATGGAGCCTCCGGGAAAAAATCGCAGACACGGTTTTGAAGGATATTGTCAAGGCTTGTCAATGAAGAAATTCTAACTGGAAATCTTGCAGCGTGTTTGCATAAGGCGGGAAAAACTGGTTTTTGGAAGGTTCAGCAAAACGCTTGTCACGTGACTCTTATGCAAATAATGACCGTGTACTGTACTTGGTCGGATAGGTCTATATCAGGGCTTTCAGAAAATGTATACTTTATTGGGGTTTGGGACGTTTTCAACCGAGAAAAAAATAAAATCTGAAAGTGTCTAAAAGGTATGTAGCTACCTTAACTTTCTACTCAGCATTAAATGGCTATTCATCTGTTTTTGTATTATCAAGGTCAAATTCTGTCAGTAAAAACATAAAAATATCAGCCAAGGACACAGCTGTGCCATTTTTCTTTCCTGTTCACAACCAATAAATATATTTAAGTTAGTATGCACCTTGAAAGTGAAAGACTGAAAACTTTTACTTAAATTTCCTAAATTAAACTTTTAATCACTGTCTCACCAAATCAAGAATGACAAGTCATCGTTGATGACACAGTCCCCGCTTGTCCATTTTGTTATAATCTTTGGTGTCTAGGTAGCTGTGGTCTAGGTCGCTGTGGAATGACATTGATGCAAGGGGTGCATCAGGCCTGTGACTTGCATAATAAAGTAATCTAAGGAACGTTCAATAAATGACTCATCTCTGCCGGTAATGACCACTGAAGGAACTTTTGATTACATCACACATAACGATGCCCTCACTGCCTCTAGTGTCATGACGGCACATGGTTTGGTGGAATTTTCGAAATGCTATGGGATCGGGTATGTTGTTGTAATCAGCCATCAGCCATTTCGAATCATATAATGAAACAAATTAATGTGCACAAGAATGCAGCCATAGTATTTTATCTTCGTATCATGTTTGAACAAAATCAGTCTATCGAGAGACAGTGACCTATGTTTATGTTTCAAAAACATAAAAAAATCAAACCAAAATTGAAATCAAATGGCTGTCTATTGACCATATGGATCATAGCACAAAATTAGTAGACATGCATATGTATGCCATAGTACTTTATCTTTGTACCATGTCTCAACAACATTGGTTAAGGAATATTTGCATATGATTAAGCCTCAAAGACATGAAAAAATCAAAAAGGACCATCGGGCAGCGATATTCGAAAAAAATGACAATCTGGCAGCCATATTGGAACATGTCACGAAGTAAATTGACGTATTGTATGCCATAGTGCTTGATCTTTGTGCCAAGTTTGGACAAAATGGGTGTAATGACCTTTGAATTACGCTTCAAAGACATGCAAAATTCCAACAAAATGGCAGTTCTGCAGCCATATTGGATCCTATCACAAGGTTAATTGATACATGCATATGCATGCCATAGTACGTGCTTTGAATTTGTGCCAAGTTTGAACAAAATCGGTTCAAGGATGTTTGACTTACGGTTCAAAGACATGAAATAATCGCAAAAAAATGGCCGCCTGCAGCCATATTGGATCATTTCACAAAATAAATCGGTGTTCATATGAAGGGCATACTGTTTTGCTTTGTGCCAAATTTGAACAGAATCGGTTCAAGGATGTCTGAGTTATGGTCCAAAGACATGAAAAATCGCAACAAAATGGCCGCCTCACGCCCATATCGGATCATATCGCAATATAATTTGACATGCATATGTAGGCCATAGTGTTTTGCCTTTGTGCCTAGTTTGAACACAATCGGTTCGAGGATGTTTGAGTTATGGTTCAAAGACACGAAAAATCGAAAACAAAATGGCCGCCTCGCGGCCATATTGGATCGTATCGTGAACTTATTTGACATGCACATGTAGGCAATAGTGTTATGCCTTTGTGCGAAGTTTGAACAGAATCTGTTCAAGGATGTCTGAGTTATGGTCCAAAGACATGAAAAATCGCAACAAAATGGCCGCCTCGCGCCCATATTGAATCATATCGCAAAATTATTCACATGGATATGAAAGCCTTAGTGTTATGCCTTTGTGCCAAGTTTGAACAGAATCTGCTCAAGGATGTCTGAGTTATGGTCAAAAGACATGAAAAATCGCAACAAAATGGCCGCCTCGCGGCCAAATTCGATCGTATCACAAAATAAATCGACGTGCATCTGTAGGTCATAGTGCTATGCCTTTGTGCCAAGTTTGAACGAAATTGGTTCAGCAGTGTCTGAGAAACTGTTGATGACGGACGGACGGACGGACGGACGCACAGACGGGACCCAATCTATAAGTCCCCGCCGGACTTCGTCCGCGGGGACTAAAAATCAGGGGTCACCGCACAAAGTTTGTTACCAGGAAAACAAATTGTATAACATCTGCTGATATTTGAAATTCAACATGGCTAACATATCTGTTTATTCTGAGGGGAAAAGTAAAATTTTCAATTTTAAAAAAAGTAAGATGTGAAAAGTTTTCTTACACCAAGGGCTTTAAAATAGTGCCCACAAGTGGTAGATCAGAAAAGAATTTTAAAAATTTGAAAGTCCAAATATCTATCCTCAAGGCACATTCTACACGTACCTCAAAGCAACCAGCCAGTCAGCTTACTTTTTCAATGAAACTATCCAAGTGATGCCAGCTACAAATCTTTGGCTTTTCTGACTCAGTGAGATTACTTTACTTGTGATTTTGAAATAGAAGTGTGATATGGTACATGTATGGTTCATACAGCCTGAAACTCCAAACTCAAATGACAAGTGCTGTATGTACCTTCTACACAAGGTCATTGTTTCCTTGAGATGAACTAACGACCTTCCCCCTGTCAAGAAATCTAGTATGGCCACAGTATTGTTCATTAGTATGCAGAATGACAATTTCAAACTGTCTGCTAATAGATCTGCTGGACTGAATGAAAATTCTCTGAAGTAGACTTCGTAACAAAGTGTAATTTGAATCCAGGGCCTTATTACAGAATGGAGAAAATGTGTTATTTGTTTAGCAGTCTCTTTCATTCAAAACATTTATAAACACTAAAGTGGAAGATAAACCAGCAAAATAAAGCCAAATGTATTTGGGCAATTTTTATGCCAGATATTTATAAAAGTACTGAAATATGTAATATATCAAATGATTGTTTGCTAGTAGAGAACACAAATCACAACAAAAACGTAAGGCACAGGAAATCTGTTTTTCCTTTGATGTTTGCCAATATTTTCTAATTATCTTTCTCCAGGGACTTGACATAATGTTTTATTTCTTATCTTCCATTCTTACCGCCCTTTCTAGGTCAAGTATTCAGGGCAGTCTTTGTTGACTTATCTGCGTTCCATCTCTGATGACGAAGAAGCCATGACATCATTTGCTGATACACTTCTGACCATCTTCAAGGAACATCAAAAAGTAGACAGGTCAGTGACATTGAAAGACAATTCTCTTTCTTACTCATTTTCTATCGATTTAAAAATTCAGATTCAGAATCTCCTTCAGTGCAGAAATTGGAAATGCCAGAGTAATCCTTACACAAAAAAAAGAAAGTATCTGTCAGACAAATTGAGAAACTGTTTAATGAATATTTTTTTTTTATTTCTCAAAATTAAGTGTGTACCCCTGTAGAGTGTGCATATCCAAATGGTTGATGTACACAGTTTAGTCTAATCATTTCGGTATGTGACTGATTTTATTATGGCAACATCTACTTTCTGTAACAGTTTTCAATAATTTATTATTCCACATGTCCAATAATGGAAATTTAAAATTGCATGTCAAGGTCAGATAAAATGTATTTGACAGACAGTAATGTCTGATTTTTTTTTTAGTTTTCATACTCCTGTTATTCAGCCATGAATTAATTATCAGCAAGACTTGTTTTGTGGATGCCTTGTGATAGCGAAATAAAAAAAATGACTTTAAGGTGGAGCTGCATGTTGCCAACACAGTTCTTTTCAAAGGAATATTTCTCATCTAAGATGACAAGGATTCAACCCCCTGGTACTGTATGTTTTCAAAAAGCTGAGAATCTAAAGTTTAGTATGGTGGCAGTAGTTTACTCGAAGGATTAAGGGCGTGTATATTTAGGGTGAAAAACCTCAATTTTGGCATTAATGATAAAATTGAATGTAAGTCAAAAACTGGATAAAATATTCTGAAAATTAGTGTTATATTACACTTGAAATGAGAATATGTAAAAGAAAAAAACGACTGTTTAATTGCATTATCTATCCTCATTCAAAAATGGCATGGGTTAAAAAACTGATACTCAACTTTGAGTGCCATATTTTTTCCCTACAAAATCAAGTGCAAAAATTTTTTGTATAATTTTCTGTAATTTTTGTAATAGATTTGGACTGAGTTGACATGATATCATATTGGCTTCAGTTTTTCATCATAATCTCTGAGAAAATGTGAAAGAAATTTCTTGAGTTTCATTTTACAAAGGTGACAAAATTGACGTTAGCGCTCAAAGGGTTAAAATCATGATGCAATTAAAATGCCTCTTATTCAAAATGCCCAACAAAATAGTCGTTCGCTATATAACACAATGTGAAAGTTTAGAAAATTTGACCCAGCCAGAGTGGAGTTAAATTTGTTTGAAATCTTAAAACTGGGAGAAAAGAGAAGCCAGGAAATTGGGTGATTTGCATACATTTGCATAAATTAATACTCCCTTATCATACAACATACGACTGCTTGACAAACTATAAGGTGAACCCAACCAATATTTTAATCCAGATCAACAAATTAATTAAAATTGAATGAATATTTGCAAAAAATGATTTTGAGTAAAATACACTGTTGAGTGCATTCCCTTCCCCTTTATACCGGATTTTTTCTGAGAGTACGCCCACTCGAAAAACCGCCCATGGGCGGTTATTTGGGGGGTGGGCCGTTATTAAGAATTTAAATTCATCTCAACCTTTGTCTACGGCATTTCAACTTGACTCCCCTTGAAGAAATTACCTACGCAAAGGTCAAAAAGTTTTATATAGCGTACAAAATAAAATAAGTTACACTTCTAAGATAATTACTTCGGCGATATATGTCTGTATCCCCCTATTTATGCTACTAAAATGCAGGTGGAATGATCCAGAAGAACGCAAAGTCAAGGTTAGAGTTTGCCACACAATGCCGACAATGATTGACAGATGAAGCAGGAGCCAGGAATTTTCCATTCTGCACGATGGGGATCATGAAATAAATAAAATGACTATCATAAAAATAACTCTGTTTCATTATTTTTTATTTAATGTACATCATTACTTTTCAGGTTTTTTCGCTTTGATACAAAAGTCTAATGATTTTCTTCGCGTAAATTTGTTGCATTCACAAACGTAACAGTAGTAGTAATCCCTAGTAGAAATGGTATGATCCACAATTGTTTACGATTATTGACCTCTTTGCGTGCAACGAATGTGAAACACTGTATCTATTTCACAAGTTCGACTACTTTGATTAACTTGTCACACTTACAAACTAGGTCAACCTCAGAACACGTGCACACGTCAAAATCTGATCGATGATTTCTTCGCTTAAATTTGAATGCGTTCGACAAACCATGGAGGCATATATAAAAAAAATGTCTATATAAACATTTAAAAAGGTTCTCCTTTTTTGTTATATTGGCAAGTAAAATCTAGCGTAAAACTGTTGGTCGAGGATCCCTGCAGTAGCCTACGTCACTACAGTGACGTAGTAGGCGGTGACCTCTCAACTTCTGAACACGAACCAAGAGATTACGGCCAGCATCCGCGCGCCACGAATAATCATAGATCCTAGGACTGAACTTTCCCCCACCCCCCAAGTAAAAGTTTGGTTTCAGTTTTGTGAGACTGGGAATGTCCATAAGACGAACGATGGTCATCGATATCACACGAAGAATCTCTCAGTTTGTGTTTAGAAGTTGAGAGGTCACCGCTACGTCACTGTAGTGACGTACTGCAGGGATCCTCGACCAACAGTTTTACGCTAGCAAAATGGCGGTCTCCGTGTAGTCATGTCGGGCAAACTTAGAAAAAAAGGCGATATTTCAGTGAATTTTGAGCGGACTTCTGGTCTGGTTAGTCCCTAATAACCAAGCTGTCGATGAGTGTTGGCAATTTGTAATTTGTATGGAAAATATTCGAAATATCGTCGAGCAAACTTCCGCAAAGGTGCTTGCGGCGGAACATGGACGCTAGTCTATGGAATATCGAGAATGGAATATCCCATAGCTGTGGTGGCGGGGTTAAAATCGTAAAAGTCAAAACCAGCCCGTAAAAGGCATGAATCCCGTCTGAAAACACCACAGCTATGGACCCACAGCTAAATGGGACCTTGTGTTGTCACGGTTGTGCGTTGATTATCCATGCGTTATTTTTACCTGACTCGTAATTTATTTTTCCATGTGTGATTTTATTTTCCAAAGAGATGTGTATACTTATTATTGCAATTTGTGTTGATATACAAATAAAGAAATCTTGATCGTATCTTGGGTTCAGTTCAGTGTTTTATGCGTGCGTGAATGAGTGCATGAGTGTCAGTTTATGTTATTGTATGATGCATCAGAAAATTGCAACATTGTGTCCTTTTTGTTGAAGATGGGTCTGTCAGACTTGTAGCGCACAATGACGAAAAAGAAAACAAAACTCTCGAGAAAAAAATGAGTGGATGTTTTGCAGCGTTCTACCGTCATTTATTTTTGGTTTTGTGATCAACAGTGATAAAATAACTCCTTTATTTTTTAGTTAATTGGCGGTAAATTTTTACCGAATTACGGCCCTGGCCGTTATTTAGCTACAGGTGTGAAGCAGACAATGTAGCCATTTTCTGTTTAACGGCCCTGGGCGTACTCTCAGAAAATCCGGTAGCACTCTCAGCCAACATGAAGCTTCTTTACCATAATTGGTTCCATATAACCAGGGACTTGTGAAGTTATGCATTGTATGTCAGCATTATGATGCACTTTCTTGGAACTTGTCAATTACTTAAGATAGTTGCTCACTGCTGTTATTGACTTGTAGCTATGCAATTCCTTTCACATCAAAAGGTTGATCACTTTATATAAAAAATGCTATGTTTGTCAAGAATAATTATAGAGCACCACCACTGTTTGGTTTTGCAATTACATTTGTTTTAATGACTCTAAGACGACAAATTTTAAATTCCATGCTGTAACTTGTACATTTAAGTTGACCAGTGTGAATTGCTGATATCAAAGAATATAGTTGAGCTTGAAGACAAAATCATAGTGATTTCAGTGGCTTTGTCACCACTGATAATGTTTACAAAAGCTGTTTGTGAAGTTTCGTAAGTTGGTATTGTGTGATAGGCTGTATATAAATGTCAAGATACCTCAATTAATCTCTACAAACAGACAATACGGTTACGACCACTACTACACTGTACAATAGGAATCACATGTTATGAATGGACCAATTAAAGACACTGTTAAAGTGCCATATGTTTACCGGAGTTGGCAATTACAATCCATTGTATATGGTCTTATACCTTTATTTATTCAAAGCTGACAACATTGAAATAAGTTGATAAGGTCTGACATTTAGTCTAGCTACATGCCACCATTATTCTTTTTCAAATTTTAAACAAAGTACATTCTCTAAAACATGTGTATAATATAGAGTTTAACATTTTCTAGCTGTGCCTTAGTTTGAATATTGTAAATCTTTAGTTTAGAAACTTTCAGGTATCACAATCAAGATTATCATTCTGCTCTGAAATGATAAAGTTATTGGAAACCTTCAACATTTTAAGCCAACTTTATTGGCCGTGGTCAAAGGCCATCAGTTATGATAAAGGATGCAAAAGGAAATATTCATTATTCCGTTGTTTGGTGTAAGTATGTTGTGTATGTATGGATGATAAATTTTAAGGTAGCCTGTGCCTTGACACTGAAAAATATAGACTTTTGCTGAAACTATTCTCAGGGAAACTTCAGTAAATATTTTCTTTGAAAATCTAGAAGAAAAATCAGCGTGTTGCTATATGATAATGTTGGTAAACCAAATCTCCCAAAATTTACTGATTTTTGAAATTCAAAAAGGCTACTACTGATATGTTAACTGAATAGGGAGAAATGAAATCTTTAACTTTCTCAAAAACAAGATTGTAAAAACTGCATTTCCACACAAGCAGTACACCAGCAAAGTGGTGAAAACATTTTAGAGTCAAAATCATGTAGTTATAAATTATTATACCGACAAGAATATGGCAAAGTGATGGGAAAGTATGAAATGTAAAAATTGCAAATCACATGTAGATTTTGAAAATCACTTGCAGATTTGGAAAATCACATGCAGATTTATACCATATGTTTATAAAGCCACATTATTAGCCTTCATATGAAATGAACAGCACAGCTTGACGGACCTAGAGATCAAGAAAAAATAAATATTTTTTACAGCTTGTACTCTTGTCTGTAGGTTATTGACTCCAACCAAACTATGTTTGCCTTCTGCTAAGTGCTGCACAATTTCAATGCACTTCAGTGTTTTCCTTTGCAAATATACAATTTACATCCAGGTATTCACCATAAATTTTAAACCTTGATGTAAAATTCATGTATTCAAACTCAGTGTTTCCTCTCATTCAAATTCCATGTTTCTGTTATTACTAATTAGTATGACATTGGTCACGTTATTCACTGTACTTTAGTCTTCAGATTTCCCCAGTGTTTTTATGTTGAGTCATAGAGCAAAGGAACAAATTGATTTTATGGAATACTTGTCAACATCTGATTTACATTTTACTGATTGGTGCCTGTAGAATTTGGAATCTAATATAATCCCCTTGTTAACAACTCTACCCAGCTCTGGGAGTTACCTTGCTTTCCTTCTGTGTGAACGGAATTCTAAAATCCATGGTTGAGCAAAGTTTGCAAGGCATGTACTTTGAAAAGGTGATAACCTTTGGTTCCGTATCAACATGACGATAAATTTTCAAGATAAATTGGGTGACATAACCCATTTGTGATATTTTCATGAATATCTGTACCTGTTAATTATTTCAAGAGTACCACTTGAAGTCTGGCAATGCTGTGGCGTTTGTATTTCAGAACTGAATTTTCCGTCCTGTTGTCTTCACTTGCCATGACAACTGTCGCAACTTAATCCATCATGATAGTAATTCAGCTTTCTGAGGACACGAGTTTTAGCTTTGTCGTCATGGTGATCCTTTGATGCCAAATTGAAAAAAAAAATTTCAAACCTGAAACAGGAAGAACTATGGCAGTGTTAGCATTCAATTACAGTTAGAAGAAAACCAGTAATTTTCAGTAAAGTCTTGTGTGGGCCACGGGACACAGATCAGGGCTTATCTGTACACCATCTCCTAATCACTAGTTGACAGCGTTTACCCGAAGTATGCCTGGGTGAGCCAGGTCAGAGTTTAGTGCCAGAATCCATCAGTGTCAGGAAACATCCCAATCTGATTAATGTGACTTCAGACTTCCCAAATGTCGGAAGTCTTACACATGATCGAACACTGTGCTTTTCAACAACACTGTCTAATGGAAGCTGTCTCAGATGAATTGAAAGTTTTGTCACAGTATTAATATCTGTGGAATTTTGTTTGTAAATGTCTTGAACTCTGCGGACTCATTAAATCACCAGCTGCTGCTTTAAGTATAAGAATTTACCAGGGAACACACCTCGATTTCTTACTGAATGTCGTAATCTTTTATTTTCTAATCTTTTTCTTGCGGTTTATAGCAGGTGTTTACATTGATCAATTGCTGGCAAATTTTAAAAAGAATACTAACTTATTTATCTGAATTACAGGGATGAAATCTTTCACAAAACGTGACATCTTATTTTTCCTTCAGTTTTGTGATAAGTTTCAACAAAATGTGAAATATTGCCGTCTGTGACACATATGCCCCATGAATTTTTGGAAAACAACCCACTTTCTTGTGAAACTGTAAAGCTTTTAAAGAGCAAAGAGATAAAACTGATGCTTGACTTCAATCAAAGAGTATGATGTCTGCCTCAGCTGAATTTTTATGAAGCATAGATGCATGGTATAATGCATGTTAACTTTAGTGTGTACTGTGAGCTGATGGAATTTGACTGTGAAATGCCGGCTGTTTTATCTCTGACTTTTGTCACATCCTATTATATTTCAGGATAACTATCCCCATGCTCAAGATGCTGGATTTTATCATGACCAATGATTGTTTTGAAATATTTACACGACAAGAAGGGTAAGATTATTCCATTTTATTTTAGGAATTTTACCAGCTTGAAATGAAAAGTGTAGTCTTAATATCTGAGCACTTATTATTATGTATATGTTTTGTTGCACAGCAGAAACTGAATTTTCAGGAATTAGTTGAACATCAAAATTGATGATGATAAGATTTAAATCAGTATACAGTATTAAAATTGTTCATTCAAATACTAAACCAACTGCAAAACCAAATGAAATTTACATTGCTTTCAGAGTTCAAACAATAGCATAGATTTCCCATGCAAATTATTGCATATCTAAATTGTCTTTTGGTGGAGCTGGTGTTTGTGTTTGGTGCTTCTAAACTATTTGAGTGTGTGTCGATGTGTCGTTAGAATTTATAAAAGTGGTATCAAAACTTGGTAAATCCATCCCAAGGATTGAGTTTGTTCGAAGTGACAAGGATGATCAAACAGGTGTGTCAGTTTTTGCAGTCTGTTGAAATGAGAAATTTCAATGCAATGAGAATACATTTGGTAACTGATTAATTTATCTGATAAAACATCATCACATTTGATGTGTCAAAGCCAAACTGATGAGACACTATGGGGCCATCTAATGTAACAGCTAAGGCATGGCAATGAGGCGTAATCCCTAATGTGAAATAACAAATTCATTATCAGTTGAATGCACACAGTCTGTCACAAACTCACTCAATGTCTTCCTCCCATGTGTATCATACATTTATATGCAGTGTGTGGAAGTCCATAAAACAGATAGATTCTCAGCCAGAAATATACCATTACTCAATTAAAACCCTGTTTTTATTAAACAAGAAATATTTAGTAAAGTTCTGTCTTCTTTGGATTGTTCTTGATAAGATGTAAATGATTACGCAAGGTTTAGCCCAATAAAATGTCCCTAATTTCATTTTGCGACATACAGAAACAGAACTCAAGACCTTCCACTGTAAATTACTAGTTAGTTGTTACATTGGTCCAGTGTGAGTTTTTGTGATTAACACCTAACAGTTCTGATGTTCGTTGCCTGATCAAGTTCTGATTTCTGTTGGCTTTGTTTGTGATGAAACCACTTTCAAAAAAGGCAAACAATAGCATGAGATTTGCAAGCTCATCTAATCAGAGGCTGCCACTGATACGTGTGCTGCAGGGATTGTAGTCTGTCTTCTAGTCAGATCATGGTGGAATTTATGATACCATGTAATTTGTATCTATAACAGGAATCTAATCATTTGTTTGAACATTTAAGTCAAGTCAAACCACTTCTCTCCCTTTATCTTAATTTTTCTATAGACTCAAATTTGATTATCTATAAATGAGTTTGCCCTGAAGCTGAATGTAGTAAATGTGAATATTAACTCTGAAGCTGAACAAATGTGAATATTAACCCTGAAGCTGAATGCAGTAAATGTGAATATCAAGCCTGAAGCTGAATGCAGTAAATGTGAATATTAACCCTGAAGCTGAATAAATGTGAATATTAACCCTGAAGCTGAATACAGTAAATGTGAATATCAAGCCTGAAGCTGAATGCAGTAAATGTGAATATTAACTCTGAAGCTGAATAAATGTGAATATTAACCCTGAAGCTGAATACAGTAAATTATGTGAATAATAACCCTGGAGCTGAATACAGTAAATGTGAATATTAACCCTGAAGCTGAATACAGTAAATGTGAATATTAACCCTGAAGCTGAATACAGTAAATGTGAATATTAACCCTGGAGCTGAATACAGTAAATGTGAATATTAACCCTGAAGCTGAATATGGTAATGAAACTGTGTTGGTATTAATGTTTTGTCAAGTAATTGTTGAAGTGTCAAAAAACACTATAGTAGAGATATCTAGTCGTGTATTCTTTGACAGAAATATACCGCTTGTAAACTTTCATCATTCATTGTCAAGCTTTCAAGTCCAAGGTTATCATCACACACGTTGTTGAGGTACCATACAATTTGTGCAAGTTAAAAACAGACCATGGAAGAATTTGTTATCTTGAACATCAAATGAAGTCAAACCTCTCCTGTGTTTCGTATCTTAATTTTCTTGACGCTCAAATTTGATTATCTATAAATGTGTTGCCCTGAAGCTGAATATAGTGAATTTGAATACACCCCAAGAGCTGAATAGGGTAATTTAATCATGTTGGCCTGGGTGTTAATACAATACCCATCAGTCACCAACTTGTCAAAAGAAATAAACTGTACAAGCTGACGGCAGAGACATCATATACTGTATTCCTTAGCAGGAATGCTACTACTGTATTCTTTGAGAGAAATACTAAATTTGTGAACCTTATTGTGCCCATTGTCAAGTGTAGGAAAAAAACTGTTGGAAAAAAAACAACCTTTCAGCAAATGAGAGTTGTGATATGATAGAACAATTTGGATGGCACATTAGTACTAGATACACATTGTATTCAAAAATATGGTAAACTTATTTTTTGAAGCTTGATGATAAAATAATACTGTTTAAATAATTTCAGTGCCCCTAGTTCAGTCCATAGTTTGCTAGTTTTCAGGACATAAAAGATGAAATAACTCATAGCCTTCTCAATAATTTTTCATCATTCAAACATTTCAATCGCAAAAATATCTATCGCAAACATGTTAACTTTAATGGTAATTTTAAGGACACACTAACACAGAACCATTTTTCTGTTTAACTTCCATAAAAAATGTTATGTTTATACATGATTTTGGCTATCATTACTGTTTGTGCCTGAATAGTGACATTTTCCAAGTAAACATCGTCAAATCGGAAAATTTATGGATCTCAAGTGGTTATAGATTTCCTGTGGCATGTGTCAATATGTAAGTCTGTTGACATTGTTTGCTCAAATTTATATCATCTGAAATTTATGGAAATAAAACAATCATAAGCTTATTACAGACTGATGTATTTTGTAAATATTGATGAAAATGACAGATGATGTCAAAGGTCATATATTAGATTTAATTGCATTGGATAGGAATCATTTGTCTGTGTGTTGAATAGTTACTTCCTTTTCAATTTTAAGCACACCCAAACATTTTTGTGTCTCTGTGGTGTTTTGCGTAAATATAAAACTTTGTGACAATGCCTAATTTCTGAAGTAGTAGTTTTGTCAAGCAAGTACCAGGTCCGATTTTGCTGCCACCATACTCTGAAGGCTCATACATCAACTTATATAACCCATTCAACATAGATGTACCTTGTAAATTTCCTTATAATGCCTTGATCCCTTCTTTCAGTGAGAGACCAGATGATACAGTGAGAGACCAGATGATATCTGTATAATATTCAAATCTTCGTATTCTCATAATTTGTAATGGTATTTAATAACCCAGCTTTACCTATGGATAGGAGATATTCAAAATATACATATACCAAAAAAAACTTCATACCATTCTGACTCAGAATTGCTCATCACTTTCAAGCTGAAAGTTTGACAGTGTTAAAGTGTTACATGCAAGTCATTGTGTGTACTTTGTCTTGTTCATATGCTGGCTCAAATAAAAAAGTAACCTGTATATATGTACAGTGAAATAAATTGCAACAAACATTTTGTCTACTGAAGACACAGTCATTATTCAATTTAATGCCAGGAGAATAGATATTTACTGATTCCGCTCTGTGCAAATAATCTCTGTTGGAACCTGTCAAAATGTAAGGTGACTATTTGTCCTACTTTGCACTAAATAGTTAAAATAAAGCTTACCCTCTTGCCATCAGTAGTGTAATTTATTTGCAGTGCATCTATGTTAACTAAATACCGCCACCCACTGTCTAGAAATGCTGAAACAATGGAAATTTGTGTCTCTATGATGCGGCACACCTGTTCCAATGATATACCTGCAGATTTACCCCTGGTACAGAACTTTGGCCAAAATCAGCATGAATAAAGAGCTGATTTATTCTGCATTGCACAAATGTGCAGACAAGATTTTCACATAATAATAGAAACGTAAGTGATACCTAATCAGGACACTGAGACCTTTTTCTGGTATCCTTCCATGAGTAAATGTTTCTGAAGAACTATGAATACAAGTGGTTTAAAGTATTGCTTATCCAACTTATGTCATGTAATATCCTCAACAACCATTTAACATCCAATGTTATTTGTAAGGTCATCCCTTTGCAGTCAGATTGAGTAATTCCTGTTGAGATTTCATTGTAAATAGATCTAAGGACATCTTGGCATCAACTTTTATGTCAACAGACATCCGTTTCCATTGAAGTTGCTGGAACTGATGAAGAAAGAAATTGAAAAATGCGGCGATCCACCGAAGTTACTTGCCAGTATCGACGTGTAAGTAGGACAGCAATGTGCTGCGTTGCAAGTTGGTAACCGAAAACTAGCGTGAATCAATAGATTATTAACAATGAAGCCTGGCAGATGAGATAGGGAAATGCATCACATTTAACAATCGTGTGTTTAATTTGAAATTATATTCAAACAATTCTGACATATTGCATCCATATTGGATTCAACTATCCATATGCCAGAAAAATGGAATCATACATGTACAGATGCATTATCCATGGAATTTGGATGGAAAATTAAACCAAGGACTCTTGGATTGTGTTTTTTTATTTATAGCTGAAAAGAAATTGGGTCATCATTTTAAACAAACAGCGTACCTTGAGTTTCTCTGACCTTGCATGTTATGTTGCAATGTCAGATTTTGATTGTTACACTGCCATTTAAATTTAGAATGTTACACTGCAATGTCAGATTTTGAATGTTACACTGCCATTTAAATTTAGAATGTTACACTGCCATGTCAGATTTTGATTGTTACACTGCCATTTAAATTTAGAATGTTACACTGCAATGTCAGATTTTGAATGTTACACTGCCATTTAAATTTAGAATGTTACACTGCAATGTCAGATTTTGATTGTTACACTGCCATTTAAATTTAGAATGTTACACTGCCATGTCAGATTTTGATTGTTACACTGCCATTTAAATTTAGAATGTTACACTGCCATGTCAGATTTTGATTGTTACACTGCCATTTAAATTTAGAATGTTACACTGCTATGTCAGATTTTGATTGTTACACTGCCATTTAAATTTAGAATGTTACACTACCATGTCAGATTTGAATGTAACACTGCTATTTTGAATGTTACGTTGCTACATGTATTTCAGATTTGAGCTTGCCTTTTAGTCCACTGGTTCACAGTACCAGTTCCCAATAGACAATCTGAGAATCAAACAGTGAAACATTATGATAGATAAATACTTAGAGTATGAAATAGAAGGTTAGATAGACAAGATATTTGTCAGCGATGGGACGCAGTCATGTGTGTAAACTTTGAGATATAATACAGTATCTGGGGAGAATAACAGAGATTTAAAAAGAACAAAATATTGGTCAACACCAGAATATTGGACAGTGGTAAAAGGATGAAAAACAACCAATATTAAGCAATTATTATCATTGAAAATCTGATTAGAATTGTTGATTTCAGAGTAAAGATGAGGAGAATGAAATGTGACAGTAAATAGTAAATGAGAAAATTTGTTTTTCAGATTCTGTGGTATGATTCAGTTCAGTGGTGTTGTCCGCAAGAAATCCCTGTTTCAACTACTCATGTTTCTATGTCACAAATATCCAAAGGTAAGTAACATGCATTTATGGAAACCTGTTCATTATCAAAAACTGATTTTGAAAATATTATACAAAGGAGGAAATATTCCCTGGTTGTTTATATTTTTGAAAATCATAATATGAATATGAATAATAACCTATAATAGAAATCAACAAAGCTGGCACTTTTATACAAATGATGATATAAATATTATTTCTGCTTGAATGATGACAGGGAACATTACATTTTTCTGATGCAATAGAAAAGAGCTATAACTACCGGTATATGGCATTGTATGCACTTGTTGTCTGGTAGCTCTTTGGAGGAATACCTTTCGATATCAGATATGAGATTTTTCTAGTCCTAGCTATCATTAGAACCTTGGCTACTAAACTCAATTTTTAGGATAAATAATTTGTATGGACATGTTTGGATGAGACATTAATATTAATATTCAAATGTAGAGCCTGATATTATTTTAAGTCTTTCTGTGAATTGTCAGGTGTTATTTTGTTTTGTTTTCTCCGTCCACATTTGTCAAAGCCAGCCAGCCAGGCTTGGTTCCATGTGCATGGAATGTCAGGAGCAGGGGCTGTGTTGTTTAATAATGTAGATGGTTTTCAGTCTTTACAGCAGTGCGGTAATTTTTTCTGTCAGCAGTGTAATGTAAAAGTGGTGTTGCTGGCTTAGGAAGATTTAGTTTAATCTGTAAGTGTACTCACTCTTAACATGAAAGCTCTATGCTAAAAGAAGATGCTACGTGTATACAGTGAAGTATTTTACATTTGTACTTGGAAACCTTTCAAGTAATTGTAAAGCCCTGTAAACTTGAGACTCTTTACAGCTGTGTTATCTTTGTTGTTTGCTGTTGCCTGTGTAGTGCACTGTTCAGTCCAAGTGATAGCATAAAACAGTAGTGAACACTTGCATTGTACATGCATTTGTGCACATGGCCCCGCAATGTATGAATCCGCCATGAAAAGTAATGGATGACAATGAAAACTTGACAACTGGTTACAATTTTACTGATACTAGTAAAATTGACTGAGGTACTGTTTACAGTCATTATAAATTTGCGGAATCCAAATTTGATCTGTAGGTTAAACAAACTATAATAATGCAGCAATAACTATTCATTGACCTTGGAAATTATCCATTTATGAGACTTGGCTCATCAGTTTAAAATGTGACATTTGTATTGTATATGACGATAATTTGCCACAAGCTGTTTATCGTCCTCACAGCCTGTTGGTAAATGTCACATGCCCTGCACGTCTGACGTTCTTTGTGAGTTCAGGAAATTAAGAATTTCAAGTATCGAACAAAGCTTTTAAGAAATAATGTACAGTTGATGTAACCCTGGTGAGTGGCTGGCAATAAATACATCAGCATTTGATACTGCCAGGCAATAGTCACCAAGCAGTGAAAAATAAAAGCAGAGCTTGATATTTCAATGATGAAACACCACCCAGTAGGCCAGGCATACATTGTTGGTAAAGAAGATTGAAATTTGTGGGTGTGTCTCTCTTTCTCAGACAGAGAGACTTTGTTTGTTAGGTTTGTTTCTGTCTTTCAAGTTTTAATTGGATGAAAAGTCTGGATTTTAAACTCTTCAATATTTTTCTTCAATATTGGTTCAGGACTGTCAGTTTTATTTTTAGATTTATAAACACAATACAAGCGAGAGATCTTCCATTTTGAAGTGACATGTTGTTTGTTCCATACCCATATTGCAATGGTGATGATGATAATTATGATGATGTCCAGAGGATTTGATTTCGGTAAAAGATGTATGTCAGCACTTTAGTGCTAGTTAATTCATCTGATATTACTAGTTTTATAAACTGAACGGGATCCTGACTGCTCCAACCATATATCTATGACAAGTTTGCAATCACATGATTGATAATCTGTTTCAGAACATCATCATGTGTATTATTAGCTACTCTTTCAAATTATAACAGCTTGTAATTATCATTAAAAAAGTCACAAACTGATCGAGCTGTGCATGTAGACACCAGCTCTGCTCATGCCTGCAATGAAATATGGCAATAGTGAAGACAAAAATAGTTTAATTGCCAATCTACAAAACAAAGAACAAGTTTAATAGAATTTTCACCACCATATGTTGCTGTGCATTCAATGTTACTTTTTAAACATACATGCATATTTTAGAGAGTATCAAAATAATAATTTAAAATCCGTGATAATTTTTTGACGAGTTTTAAAATTTTTTCGTTAGCAAGTGCTATCCTTTGAGTCTGTTGTTGGCAAAAATAAATTCTAACACCGGATGTGAGAAACATTTGGAATACACACATAGATTTTTTCTGGTCAGACAACAGCTGTGTGACATAGATGCTATAATTTACATTGAACTGTAGCTATCACAGCCATAACTTGCAAGGAATCTACAATCACATGCGTTGTATTTCCAGCTCTACAGCAGCACCTCATAAATCAAATTCAATCTGCGTAGAGTCAAACACTCACATTTATCAGCTGTCTAAGGACATGGTAGGCGTTATCGCATTTCTGGAAAAAATTGCATTATAGCTGGAGGTCTCACCTGAACATTTAGCCAGATTTATCATGTACAGGCAGCAGAATAAATTTGAATAATCAAGATGTAGCATTTGCTGAAGGCAATTGAAAGGTCAAGGAAGAGAAGCAAGAAATCTGTTTCCTCCTTGCCTTCTGCCTACTCTCTTGTCACTTGTCCTATTTTAGCACATTTCTTTCCTCTGTGGTCTTAACATGACAATCAATTAGCCCAGTTTGCATCAACTCTTAGAGTTGAAAGATGTCACGAATGTGATCAGTTTATCAGTTATAGTATTGAGAGATGGTATGGATTTTTTATATAATGATTGTGGTGTAATTTCTTAGAAGACTAAGTTTGTGCATGCATAAATCATTTGTTGATCAGTTATCATAATGAGTGACTTACAGAGGTAAAACGTGATGAATATTTTCACATTATACTATAACAATCCTAAACATTTCGGCCCATGACATTGTTGGTCTAGCTTGTAGAGATCCATCTTATGTTAATTGTTTCACATCTTACAACGGGATGGAAAAAACTTCCTTAATTCACTTTTCCCAAAAATTACCCAATAGCGTTGAAACTGACCGATGGTTGGCCAGGTCAACTTTGTCTGGTAGGAGATACATTGTTACTAATCACACAAGTTTCAGTGTGGAGTACATGATATGAGTACATGTTAAAATGAAGGTGTGTGTATGTAAAATTTTTGGTTTTCAAAATGAAACCTGACACAATGTGCCACTTTCTAGTTTTCAAAATCTATTCATATGTGACCATTGACTATTCCAGATGCATGACAAGTATAATCCTCCATGAAGCTATTCCATATTTTTGGAGCTAATTTCATCCAGAATAGTCCCAGAATAAGATATTAAATGAAAATCCGTACAAGACAATCTTTACCCAGCCCGACATGGCTAAATCAGCTTTTACCATATGTAAATTGACCTAGCCATACCGCTGTGTCTATAATCTCCCACACTTTTGCAATTTTGTCAAGTGACTATACTGTGACTTTGATGCAAACATAACTGTAAGCTAAAATCCTTTCTCAGTAGGTACATGTACATGTACGTCAGCTGCATTAGATTAACACTCATACAACACTTGTGACAGATTTTACAATTCTGAACCTTTCACCCCTACTTTGTAATAGGCAGATCTATTCTGTTCAAAAAGGGAGTTAGGGCTGTACCAAAATTTGATGGTGGTTTAAAAACAAATGCTTTTAAATATCATAGTTATAATGTTCGCTACTTCTTTCCCATTGTTTTCCTTACCTCCAAGTTAACATTGTGTACGCAGGGCCTTATTACTTTTCTAGGCACTGCAAGTATGGTACCAGATTTTGCACAAGAAACTGTTTTTGGCAATGTAAGCTTGCTTTGACTGCAATGTTCACTGGAGAAACTTCTCAGATATCTTCCTGATGTCTATGAATATGCCATCTCAGAAATATTAATCAGCAGCTTTGAAATATTTGAATGGAAACAGAGCCTACTGTTCCAATTAACCACAAATTTTTGCAGCTTTGCAGTAGTTTTCAGAAACCTCTTGACCTTCCAGAAAATTTTCATTTTTCATTTTTTTTAATTAATTTTGTTTGTCAATTGTTTATGTGCTTCTGTGTGCATGGCTTTTAAATACAGCCAGTAGGGAATGGTAGATTTTGTATGACATTTCTCACAGCAAATATGTGAATTATGCCATAATTTCAAATGTAACAAAGAAGTTCAATATCTTGTGTATTTTTTCAAATTTACCCTATCCTTTGTACCGGCGTATGTAGACCCAGAAAATGTCATAGAAGAAAACAGAGTGTAATTAAATATTGTTAGTTGCCAATAGTGCAAGATCCTTAATTCATAAAGTATCAAATTTGCCTAAAAAGCAGTAAAAATACAGGTGTAGTGAGATATTGCAAATTGAAAACCTAATCTAAGATTTGTGGCATATTTTCTGTTGGTTGATAGTCATTTTCATGAAGAGTTTTTTGTTTTCTAAGGCAGTGTTTTTGTTAAGGCCGGTACCCCGGTAAATGTTACCAGGGTTCCCCAGTCATTTTACCGGGGTTCCCCTTGGTATATCAATACAATCAGATTAGGGGACAGCAGCAATGTTACCGGGGTTCCCAAATAATTTACCGATATTCCCAAACCTTAGCAAAAACACTGTAAGGATTGCAGCTGAGTTGGACTTGCTCTTACTGTGATTGGTTTTCTTTGTGATTTTAGGTGCGCAAAACAACTGCCAATAAGCTGTATGAGTCTGTCCTCACCTATGATGAGATTGTGGAGTTGGAAAAACAGGATGAAGTATTGACAATCCTCAGCGAAACACAATGGTAAGCTGTCAAACTCATCTACTCAAGACCATTGCTACTCTAGTGTTATTATTTGAGTCCACAAAACATAATTATACAATTATTAGTGTGTCAAGTATGCCGATGCTTCATTCTGATTGGATGAGAGCTCATGCTTGCTCTGGTTCAGTAGTCATCTACCAAAATGGGTTCCTCAACTCACATAGATTATTAATGCTGAAACAGAGAGAGCAATTTACTATAAGAAAAATTAGAAAAATGAAATTATTAAATACATGGAGATAATTGGGAAAGCAACATGAAATTTTGAAATTTTTGAGAACATTAAGCTTTCACTTTGTCCATATCATAGTTGTCTGGTTGTATTCATTGTCAAAGCTGAGTACATTGTATGTGTGCTACATGTATGTGTCCCTCTTTTTATTGATGCTTAGTTCTGAATTTTTTTCTGACGATGTTTACTTAATATTGTCTGCCATTTTGATGCTAAAGCTCCGTCCAAATGCCAGAAATGTATATTTTTCTTTGATAGGTATTGGCAACAACCCCTATACAAACATGCATATACTTGATTTGGGGACTCTCCGACAATGCAATCCATGTAGCATTCATCTACATAGTGTTTTGTGCTGTATTGGGTGTGTTACACAAATCTCATGTATACCCTCCAACCTTTATGGAACAAATAAGGCTTTCTGGGCTGTGTTTCTGTCAACCTGATATCTCAAGAACAGCTCCTCACATTGGAATCAATAACACTTGAGATTTAATGTCCTTCAGTAGTATCTTGTCATTGGCATTGTTCATTGGCATGAAATGAATATTCACAAGTAGGGGAAGATATTTGTGGAAGGCCTTGAATAAAGGTAATTTAACTTGACATATTTACTTACGGGATGGTAATCTGATAGTAGTGAAAGACATAAAGCAGTTTTATTTTAGGCTTTTTGGTAATTTGCATATTCATTGTTATTTTAATTGAAGCCTCGTATCAATCATGGCCTCACCAAATCTGATTACACTCAGTATAGATATTGCTCATAACAACATATGTGAGAACTGAAAGCCATATTGCAGTTTCCTGTCAAATAACTGCTAATTTACGTACTTAATGTACTTTTTCAATTTTGTGTACTATATCTCCTGATTGGCTGTGCCAGAGTCAATGAATTCACCGGAGATTTTCATCATAACAAGATAAGGGCATATTGAAAGACATTTTGCAGTTTTGTATCAGTTAATTATGAACTGCATATTTCATGAACTTTCACCTTCTATGACTGGATGGCAAACTTGTGAAAATAAAAAAGTGAAAGTGTTAATTATAGATAACTGCACACAGTACATTCATTGAAACAAAAGAGCATATTCATTTCACATCTTGCTTTAAGTTTACCACTATCAATTTCCACCTGAAACTTACATGACAGTGTAGGATGTCTTATCTCAGAAGAACCATTGTCAGTCTTCCTGTTGAATGCTGTCAACCAAAGGAAATGTTCTTTTGCAACATCACATCTCATTTCCCTGTTCAAAGCAATAATTCATTGATTCTAATGATGTGTGGATGTATACATTAACACTGCAGTGTAGTATTAGCCTGACATTTTCTCTGTTGTTGAACAATTATAGCAGCTACAACTCATTCCTTCACAGTTTTATGGTGTAAACATTTATCCTGGACACCAGTATAAACTAAGATCTACTTAAAAAATTGATAGATAATCTGAAAGTGAGACTGTTCAAAATGCCATTTACATTTCTCAAAAATATTTATTTTGTATAAAATGTCATGCAGTGAGGAAAGGTATTGACAGCATTGAATAAAATCTCTCTTACAAATTATCCTATGGAGTTATATGAATGGAGTTGTTTTGAGTACTAGTAAAAGGCATTTAAATTGCACATCGCCAACAGAGAATATCGTGCTAAAACATTTAATTCAAGTTCTAGAGAAGAGAGTAGAGAGTGTGAAATCTAGACTTTTTATTGACAAGTAGTTCAAATAAATATTTGTTCCTCAAGTATGTATGGAACACTAGCTTTTCACATTTTCATCATCAAGTTTAATAAAATATTTAAATAAGCAAAAATTACAACACTATCAAAGGAAGACACTGTATAATGGCAGAAACTAGGTATGTTATGTACATATTTCATGCAATGAACATCATCTTTGCTGTAATAGCACAAAAAACAACATCTGACATCGCAATAGAAGCAAATTAATATTTAAACAAATTCTAATCATAGAAATCCTCATGCAACATGTACCCAGCAAATGCATGATCACGTACAGTGTATTTTCAGAACTGACAGAGGTATGTATGACATAGTTATTGTAGAATCTTATACAAACAATACTACCAATAAAACTAAAATTTGAAATGTTTGTGGAAAAGTATTGGTGTACGGTAGAAACTATTCACAGACAACAGCATAGCACGGACTTGCTGTGAACATCCTAATTATAGTTTTTAGTTTTCTGGTTGGCACAACTTTTTCACACTTTTTTCAATACGTCATTATGCTTGAATACATCATTATGCTTGAATGCCTCTAAGTGTACATCAAAAGGAAAAGGGAAGTGAAACAAAGTGTTAAAACACGTATTGATTAAACAAACAGTGGTCACAAAGAAAAAATGCAAATTCATAAATTGCAAGTTATTGTGAATAGCAAGTCATTGTTTTCATTTTGAAGAAACTCAGACATCCATTTAAAACAGTCCTGTGCCTTCTTAAGTCATTTTTGTGGAGATTTGTTCTGTAAAGTCATAATGTATTGACCACTATAGACTATATGAAATTTCCCGTGTATGATAGTGAACTGAGTTGTCTTCACAATATTTTGCTTTTCAAGAAATCCTGACTTCTCACTCACCATTTTCACACTCTTGCAATTGTGGAATTTCACACTCATGCAATTGTGGAATTTCAGAGTAGCTTGTCAGGTCCTGACCCTTGACCTTACGTTGACTTTTCTTATTTGCATTCATACATACTGTGAACAAGATACCGTAGGTGATTCCCCATTCCCCAACAATTTGAAATAAGAATACGTGAAACAGGACAACTTCCATCATATTTTGCTGGAAGATAGAATATTGTTTCAGGGAATACAGCAGTTGACTCTCTATGATCAATGCAGTCATTATATTACATAGATGCTGCAATAGTGCTCAGAGGTAGAAGATTATCTTCAGAACTCTCTAAGTGATTGTCTTGCCAGAATCCATGGAAGGCAGCCATTTAAAGATTACATGATAGCTAGGAGACACTGCCCTAGACCATCTACAGTCATTACTTCAAAATAGATTTACGACACAGTATGAGACACAAGCTATCAAAAATTGCAATTTAGTAATTGAATTGCTGTTAAATGCTGATTCAGTGGTACTTAAAGGACCATAAATATACCTGACCCAGGACATTTGTGGCCATAGTGATAAATTTAATATAAAAATCCATCTAAATCTCATAAATGATTGTTATTTTTATGCACCTTGTGTGATTGACAACTCATTAGATAAGAAGATCTCAATGCACACCTACTTGAGAAAAACCTTCTGTCACAGTAATTCTTTCAAAGTGCCGAGGCAAATTCTTTCCCAATCCATAAAATATCTTCAAGGGGCATTATGGGTATGCTTGTCATCATACCAACAAAAAAAAGTGTAAAGAAATGTCAAAATGTTTAGTTTTCGTGAATCTGTTGATTGTGGCACAGTCCCTGCACACACTGATTTTTGGCCACTCTTCAGCTCAGTCTTGAGCGTCATGATTTCCATGTACAAAGTTGGTGCACATTGCCTTATCACAGTAGAGTACTCGATAAGTTGCATCACTACACAGATCTTTGACTCAAAGCAAAGCAAGACATTTGTGTGCACAGATGACTTCTTTGGAAGTTTGTGAAGGTGTGGAGACTTACATGCAGAGGTGCAATTTCAGCAAGTATCTTGGAAACTGTTATCCCATTGGTTGGCTGAATCTTATTGAATTATACACAATAGACTCCCTAAGTTGCTGTGAATAGTGACAATCGACCAATCAGATATATCCTTCTGAGCCAGCTGCATGTCAGCAGAATATCTTGAGGGAAAAAAGTTATGTCAACTCTGACAACATATTCATTAATCATACATTTATAGAAGTGAAATTATCTAGTCATCAGACCACAGTGATATTTTGATTTAGAATTCAACACTGGACCTTGCGTTAGACAATTGAATAATAATTTGTAACTTTTACCAGTGACTTCATCCTCAAACAAACATCCAGTTATGTTAGCAGGTACAGTATGTGAAATCCTACCTGAGAGAGTACAAAAAGTTTGAATGAATTAAGTTCTTCACTGATGGCTTCAGAGAGCACATCAACCACTGTGAATATAAAAATTTTGGTGAATTATACCCGTATGTGGTAATGGTTTCAATGGGGTTCAACCTTTTACAAGGTAGTGCAGTTTGCATGGTTTACATCTAGTCATATGCCGATATGACCATGGACATTCAAGTCATGTGGTACCATTGAATATATGAACATTTTAGTCAGATCAGAAAACATCTTTCCAATTGACAAGCTCTCAGTCACGCTCATATTCATTGCCTTTTTGTTGGAAGTGATGTCGCCATTCAGTGTCATCTGTAGAAATTGTGAGATGAAATTGGACTTCAAAATATCCAGCCACCCTTGAATGATATTTCATAGCCACTCTAAAGCCATTTACTGTTTCTTCTCCATGTTTACTTAAGATATTGCAATGGGAAAACTAATATCCATTTGGATCAATTAGCATGATTAAATTCCAATGACTACCAGAACCTCTTGACCCTGGACCAGCTGGAGTTCAGTGTAGCTTTATCAATTCCATCTTAAAAATTGGTGTAGAATTATGTTCACCTTTGACCCCTCACCTTTTACCTCATCCCCCATTAGCGGCACAATTGCACTGTATATCATCTGAGCTGTTTTTCAAAGGTTATTTTAGCATCAGTGAGGCACAGAATCAGAAAGAACAACCAATGTGCTTTAAGAACTTAAAGAGAGCATCATTTTTAATTCAATCAGGGGTGGGGGGGGGGGGGGGAACTACGGAATTGGGGAGTTTGAGGAATAAATAACTTTGAAGTAAAATTCATGAGAATACTTTCTAAACTGGTCATTCTTGCACTCTTTGCCCACTCATAGACCATTATCAGGGTTATTTTACTTTCGTTTATTGACGTACACAGTCACGATGTGGAAATTTGCCCGGAAGAACTGAGAAGTGGATTGATTAATAGTCAGGAAAAGATCAAACCACTTGAAGCATTTTTCCATATTTATCAGTGTTCCCAATACATTTGCAAATTCCAGTCAGAGACTGCCAGTACTGGGATACTATCAATCAGGGAAGATGTCAGCAATCAAAGTGATGGATTGTTTGTGTATCTTGTATGTAATAGCATAACGTGCAAGTACTTGTATTTAGTGCTTTTGTAACCACATGCACACTCTATAACCATTTTGCTTAGACCCGTAAGACTGGAGTCGTACATGTATATGGTCTATTTTGAGTTCATGCATTTAAAATTATGGTGATATTCTTTTAAAGCTACATGTATATTCATTAAACATTTCCATCTACTCCAAACCACCTTTGTATGAGGAAGGATTCACCAATTTAAATGATCCTTGCCAACTTTGTACGTATACAGACGTACAGATAGAACATAGTACAATTTCTGAAGATGATCAACTCATTGCTCTGTGTGAAAATTGATAAACAAAATCTCACAATAGTTCAAGCTGCTAGTCTTATGCTATGCAATTTCTAATCAAATACATTGGTGAACTAGTTTGTACAGTTTATAGATGGTAAACATTTTATAGTTACGAAAGAAAAAAAAATTAAATGCCTAAGTGTTTCAATCTGAATTGTAAGAATTTGTGACTTGTTTTCTTGTCAATCAAGTGCATCTTTCTGTTGGTAGTTTTGACTTTGCTAATTGTGGAAATTCTCATAGATTGTGCACAGCATTTGTGTATTGCAGTAAATACAGTGAAAAGGCAAAAGCTATCACTTTTCAGCAGATTCACCGTCTATTACTCAAACCCTCTGAATGTTGATCCACACAAATCTCTTGCAAATGATATACATGTAGTTCTCACATATACAGTAGTTCTAATAATCATTCAATGATAGAGTTGTTATCATGCGTTTAATTTAATCATTAAATCTGACATTTTGTGTGTCAGTAACTGGTCATTCAAAAGCAATTTGCACCCATATCTATAGACCCTCGTTTTTCTCGAGGGTCTATACTCATAAAAATAGAAACTGTACAGAATTATCGATATGTTTTGTGCCAAAAAATATGCAGGGATGAAAATCCAAGGAGAAACACCACATTTATTTCTAAATATAGCAGTTTAATCATGATATTTATACAGCCCCTCAATAAAGGATAACTGAAAACCCATGAAATTGTATAGCAGGGGATACTGCTAAATGACATGGTAAGCTGATTAGAAAAGTCAAAAGACCAGATTTTGTTCTATTTTTGTACGGATTCATGTTTATAGATTCAGGACAAAGCCAGTCTTTCAACACTCTTCTTTCAACTGAATCCCTCAAAAGATCAGGTGATCATTCATATGGTGACTGGAATTCCGATATAGCAAGGTTACATCATATACAGTGTTTTTGCCAAGGTTTTTTGAACAAGGGAGCTGAATGAGTAGCATTTACCAATCTTCTCAAATGGTTGCAGTGATGTACTGAACCACTGCAAAATGACAGGGATATGTGGTCATATTTACCTGCATACTTACTTTGATAAAAACACCGCTTAGATTTTTTACTTTACTCTTTTTTCATTGATATGCAGGTTATCCAAGTATGTAATGGAACAGTTTTGATTTTTTGTGAATATAAACTTCAAAATGTTAAAAATAGTTTGACAGGCATCAGGGAAGCACAAAGTCTTCCAGCCATAGATTTTCCTGTCAGAACTTCATCTCCCTGTGCGGTAATAAACATCAAATAAAAACCAGATAATCAATATTAATAATTAGCCATCATGTAAAACTCTTTATCAAGGGGGCATTTTCCATTTTGATCAAATCTCTTCAGGGCTTAATATTGCAATGAGTACTTGCCATGATTCAATGTGATCACACATAAGAAATTGGGTATTCTAATAGCTTACGTTGAGTTACCTGTTCTGTGCTATCAACTGTCTAAGTAATGTGGCAAAGCAATTTGAAGAAGCCCCTAAGGTTTGGATAAATCAAGTTTAGTCCCTGTCAGCAGCTTGGTGGTGTAGTTTACATGCCAGCCTGGAGGTTATGTAAATACTGGTTACTTGTACATGCATGTCTTCGGTCTTGTGGAGAATCAATCTATTGCTAATGAAATTGACCAAGTCCAAATTGATTTGTTCCATGTTGCGTCTGTTTCAACAATTTGCCTAATTCAGTAACAATTTTACATGGAGGCAAGTTTAGTTGATAATTCTTGAATATATCCATTTTGATGACTTTAAAATTGTCTGTTCACAGCTGACTGGCCAGTGCTTCGGGCAGCTCAGACTCTATTAAAATGCCTTTTGATTCAGCCACAGTTCACAATAGGTTAATCTTTGTGCTTATACAGATGTGTCTCTTCTGAGCACGTCAAGACTCTAATTTCAGGATATTTTTAGCCGAAAAATGCCTCTAAGTTTTATAGTGGTAATGTAAATCAAACCGTAAAGCTTTAATTTTTGCCCAGGCTTGTACGCTTCAACTCTGACTCATGTACGACGTGTAATGTCAGTGTTTATTTGCAGTTGTTACTTTAGAGACATTCTTGCTGAAGTAAACTCATAGGGGTTTTAAGTTGGGATACTGTATCTAGTATTGTATGATACGCCTCTGGAATCACTTAACATTTTCATAGTGTACATTTCAGAGAACACTCCCCTCATTAAAAATCTGACATTATAATCATAGTTCACCACTCAAATTTGTTTTTCAAGTTCAAGAGATTACACACAAGAGAATTGCTAAAAAACTTGGTTGATATTTAAAATCAGTGTATACAATCAAGGAGACGGGGAACAAGTAATGCACGGTACAAAGATAAGCCGATATAATCTAATGAAGGATCTCAGAAAATTGTGTAATGAATGACGGGTAATCATGACAACTTTACCAAGAGATAGTGTTATTTCCATTTTAATAGCCATTTCTGTCATTATTGTCAAGGGAGTCATCAAAACGTATTATAGTCCCTTGCTGGCATGATGTCTATTATCCATTATCTGTTTACAAAAACTATTGATGTCATCTTCATCTTGTTGTTGCTTGTCATGTCTCTTTTATTAGAGATGATAAGATGAAAACAGATGTTTATCAGTTAGTTCACATCTTTGCCATCATGGAATGTCATCCGATGGCTTGTTTGCCGAAAACAAGTACAACGATGGGAAATTAAACACCGTATTCCATTAAGAACAGTGATTGCTGTTACTGAATTCTTGTCTTATTAAAACTTCCAAGATGATATAAAACTTTAATTACAGGTGTTTGGTTTTCTGAAGGCAAATTAAAAAGATGATGCATACATTTGACAAACTTCTCCAAGTAAGAATGTCAAATCAAAATTATGTATCCATCAACAAAACTATTTAAGTTTGACAAAAACTTCATAAACTGATGAACTACCCTTTTGGTATTATTTGAGATTCCTGATTTTGACACCATTTACAAACAAATACCTTTTCTACTACTATTTATCAGACTATGCCACACTGTTTTACTTCAGAATATCTCACAAATGAACACATATACTAGACGGCATGCACTCATATCTTAATCATAGCAAATACTCATGTTTAGTATCCAACAAAACATAGATTCAACATTCATTATCAAATGCATATGCCTTCCAAATACCTTAAATGTTATACATGCATACCCAATGATTGAACTGCTCCCTCTATTTATAATGAAGTTACTGTTCGAAGAATTGACTTTTTTTAACATCAGTTGATAAAAGGTCCCCAGACATACTGTATTAGTACTGTATTGAATGAGATGCCATATGACAGCAATACTTCTGAAACATACAGGTACAACATAAAATTTTATATTCTGTTTGATTCCTTTATTAATTGACCTGTTTTTTTTAAAAAAATATTCCCATTTTGCTCATGTACCCTAGGGATGAAGCAGTGAAGGATATCAGACCAATTCGCAACAACCTGTGTGACCTTATGGGAATTTCAAGACCAGTCATAAAGGTAAAGACTTTACTATGTCAACTTAGTGCCTCCATAAAGCACATAGCCCCTGTAACTGATATGACAAACCCAAAGACCAGCTGATGCAACCGTATAATGTTGTATATTTATGATTGTGTATAGTGTTTTGTGTGTGGCATTAAAGTTTGTGGCTTGATCAGTACATTTCTGAGGTAGTATCTGTGCATATATAATTTCATTTGGAATAGTTTTTATCAATGCTCGATAACTTTTCAATTTAGGAATCCAACAACTATTGCCATGGTAATGGATCACATGCACGGATATCAGATAATGTACTTGACTCTTAAAAGCCTAATGAAAAGATTGCACTCCAATTAGCAGGAAAATGTTGACCTTCCACATCAGATAAAAACTGAATTCATATTTTTAGCTACTATAGACTATAGTCTATAGAAGCTATTGGGATGGGTATCCGTCCGGCGTCCGTCGTCAGTCTGTATGTATGTATGTATGTATGTATGTATGTATGTATGTATGTATGTCCGTTTGTGAGGCGTCCGTCCACTCAAATATCTTGAGAACCGCAGTACTTACTGATTTGATATTTGTTGTGTAGATGAAAAATACGATTTTGAGAAACTATTTTTTTAATTTTTTGATATTGTTGAAAATAGGCAAATTAATGCCAAAAAAAGGTGTTTTTGGTAAAAATCTTCTTCTTCATAACCGCTGGTCAGACAGCTTTGTTATTTGGTATACAGGTCCCTAGGGGTAACCCAACTTAGACTTGTTCAAATTGTGATGAAATATGTAAATCTGTATTTTTAAGGAATTTTTTTGTCATTTTGGTCAAAATTTGACTTACATTGTATGTAATTCTTGTACTGTATAAACCCTATCAATTCACCCAGAAAAAAATAATTAATATGATTTTAAATAATTGAATTAATTAGGAAATCATCAAAGCCAAAATAATTTTAGTGTAGAATTATCAGAAAGTTCAACTTTTTTGACAGTTCATAGTGAAATGCTTACCATCTTGGAGGATTAAAACATGTAAAGGCAACTTTCCTGAATCCCAACTTTGACATATTCTGAACCGTAATTTATTGTGCCCTGTATGTATCTAAAAGAAATTGCTCAATATAGTCAATAGAGATAGAGATAGAGATAGAGAAAGTTCTAATTTCCATTTATGGTTGACTTGGTAAGGATAAAATAAAATTACTTTTTGAGGAAAAAAATAGAGTGGTCAATTAAAAGAGTGGTCAAAGTGATAGGGTTTTTATGGTAAAGCTGGGCTGTATAAAGATTCCTCATGTGCTATTTATAGCAATTATGCAATCTGTGTAAACAGTGCAATGAAAGTGTAACATGATTCCTTATAATGCTTTTGATGACCTTGAACTTCTTAAGTTTCAAACCTTTGTCTCTTCAGTGTGCTTTCTCTGAGTATGTACAGTCTCAACTTATTAAACAGAACTCACAATGTTAATCAAAGATATCCACCTTCTTCATCAATACATGTGTCACAAAAGGTTATTCTCTACATAACTCAACAGAGCTCTGTCAACTGTTGAGTTGCTTGTTCTTTCAAAACGCTGGTCAGACAGCTTTAATATTTAGTTTACTTGTCCGTAGGATGACCTTAGTGAGATAATTTCATACAGTAAGGAAATACTTAATTTGTATCCATGTCTATAGTAGCTTCAGGGACTTTGGCCCTATTTTTGAAAAGTTGAGGTTGAAAACTCACATTCACTGAAGCATTGTGTAAGGAAGATAGAGAGGTAGTCTAGAAGTTCAATTTAAATAAAATGTGAAAAGCTCTTTACTGAAAGGATGATATTCAAAACCACTCTATGCACAATGTTGAGCAAGGCTAAACACAACAATAAGAATCATGATCCTCTTTCAAATCTGCAACATTTTGTCAGCTTGTCAAAACAGAACTGAAATATTGCCTGTCGGGTTCCCGTAAAATGTTTTCCAATTTTATGAGTGTTCACAAAGGAATATTGTCGTCATCTATGACGTCACTTATATGTCATGACAATATTTTTTTATAAAACAGACAAAGTTCTACAGACCTTTTATGGCTAGATTACAAAGTTATGATTTCATCCATTGTAAACCAGTTTTTTTCTACACAATATCAGCACAGATTTTATTGTATCTTTTGACTACCGGTATATTGCATCATCTTGACTGAAATATTAAGTTTTAAGAACAAAATACAACCAAACTCTTACTAATAGATCTCTTTATACATGGCTATATACTGGTAGATTCAATCCTGAGATCCAGTACACTGCTTGCATCAGTACCTACTTTGAGCTGCCTGCTTGACACCTTGTACTCAGTACTTGTAGGTGTCAAGTGTGTAATATCCACACAGAGCCTGCCACACAAGATAAGAGAAGTACATGTATGTTCATGTTTAGAGTCATGGTAATTGTACAGCTCACAGTCAAAAAAGGGATTTGAATCTCATCAAGTGTGAAAAAATGCTCTCTATACGCTATTAGTTAGCAGTGATGGAGAGTAAATGTTGATTTCTATGGAAATGGCTCTCTAACATAGGATGCAGTTACATATTAAACACCATATTTGTGAAAAAGTATATTCTTCAGATCAAAATCTTTTCACACTATTGTTCTCTATCACAGCAGAGCATGTGAAACATAGTACAGTTGCAGTGTGTTAGTGTGTAGAACATAAAACTATATCGATTTCATAGTGCATAGAACCCAACTTAACAACTTTGATTTCATAACAAATATACTATTTATAATAGATAGTGGAAAAAAGATGACGCTTGATAATGTATGATGTAAACATTCATGATTGAATACTGCAAGAGATTTATAGTAGTGACTAGATCAGAGAAACACTGCACTAAGGACATGATCTACCATTACTCCAAGCTATGTTGATTCAATCTGTGTCACAAGAATTGATCATGGAACTGGTGACACTAAAAGATTTTCATCTTTGTAATTTGTTTGAGCACAGTGTTGTTTCTATAAATATGGTCAAACACATGTACCAGGAAATGAGTGCAAAAGGGTTAAGAATTAAGGGGGCAAAGGTCTATCCTTGTAGACATGCTATACCAATACTTTTGATAAGTCTGCAAATCTTAAGTAACTGTATGCAACAATTTTTGTAGTCCACCTAAGTGTTCATGGAATATCAGTAATCTTGTTTGTCCATGGCTAACACAATTGCAAAGCTGTAATACTTGGAAGCACATATAGTTTTTGATGTACTTATGGTCTATCTCCCACAAGTTCCACGTGATGTGATAAGTAATCTATTCTATGTGCATCAATAGTTTCAATTTGCAAGTATCTTCCATTGTACATGTCACAAAAATAAAAATTAAAAAAATTGCACTTCTTGCAACTAAATATTACTGTTCTTTCATACTGTGTAAGAATTAGAAAACTGCCGTGAAATGAGCAAATAGAACGTCCCAAAATGCCAAATACAAAATAAAGGGTTGTATTTAAAGGCCTCTCAGGGGTTTTCAACTTGAACAAATCAATTAGTAAAATGTTAAAGATACAAGAGATACCTGCATGACATTTAAAAATCATTGCACTGCACTGGTTTTTTTGATGGCAACTACCGGTACATACCAGGATGTATGACAGCTCAGCTGTTCATCAACAACTTAAGATTGGAAGATGAGAAATAAAGCAGATAAGAAAGTAAATCAGCCGGGTTTTCTGTGATTGTAGATACAATCATGTGACTGGCCTACACATCCATTGCCTATACTCAGGTGTACAGTTCTTCCTGTCCATTAGATATTAATACGCCTGTTCTGTAATTATTAAGGGACTTTAAAGGTCAGACTATCCAGGTACAGAAATCCTCTCTGTTCAAAGGTCACTCACCATGGACTTCCTCATCCTATGACTATTAGTCTAAGAGTACAGTTGTATCAGCAGATTGGGTGAAATGAAGAAAATTGTGATTGTTGCAGATAGTTCCACCCACATGCAACTTAGTATTGTGAAATTTCCGTGCAGGGCTTTCTAAGTTGGTTAAACTCACTTGTGAAGAGAAAGAGATAATCATCGCAGCAAAAAAATCACAATTTGTTAAATTTCTGTTACATTAATGTATTTATGAAAACATACCTCATTTATCAATACAGCTACATGTATTGTCATACTGTCATTCTCAGATCAGAGAAACAATCTTTCACTAAGTAAGAGTTTTTCTAATGTTTCATAGGCAGCAGCTGAGCCGTGTATTGTATTGTTATAAGCAGCGAACATTAAAAAGGATTAAATGTTTCACCCCAGTACTGTTGGTGAACCCATTATTTTTTAACCATGGAAGTACACGTAGTCAAGCTATGCATCAGGAAGTATGCGTTGTCTAGCTGTGCATCAGGAAGTACACGTAGTCTAGCTTTACATCAGGAAAATGAAGGTCAAAGGTTAACCTTGCATTAAAAATCTCAAAATAAAAGTCATAAAAAATTATTTTAGGGGAAAGGGAAATCAGACAGAGGTAAAAAAAAGGGATTTTCTATTCAGTCACATCTAAGTCTTGTGCTAACACTAGAAATTCAACATTTATATCATATTTAGGGTCATGTTGAATATTTGCTCGGTCTCCTCATGAGCACACTACCACAGTGCAGTAGAATAATGAAATTTTGAAAGCGGTTGACAATATTTTAATGTGAAATGGCCACTTTCATAATTTGAATTATGTTCAGGCTGAAAATTTCAGATATAAACTTGTGAAAGTAAGAGAGATTATAGAAGACTAGATTTCTTCACACAATAAATTTATCTTTAGTTCTGAAGGGATATATTATGAAGAGATATTTTCTTCATCCATGTTGCCTCGTGGAGCATATATTGAGACAAGGCGTTACCATGGCATAGCAGTTTTGCATGATGGCTACCGGTCCATAAAGACTGTACTCACTCATTACATGAGTTATCACTTAATAACTACCCATATAGTCTCACTGAAATGTGATTTTATGAATGATGCATTTCAAGTGGACTCTAAGATGCTAGCTACTGTCTAAAATCTATTGGAAAATCTTGCATTAGTGAATTCCAGAGACCTCAGCAGGATGTTTACAATACAAAATTTCAATTCTTTGATGCAGTGCATTTTCTTCATAGTAGGATACATTCAGAAGAATTATTCCCAAGTGTGATTCAGACATACATCTGACATCACAACACATCCGTACAATTGCGCCTCCTGGCAAACTAAGATCTCTCTCTTAAGCAAAAATCCAAGATTTGTAGATTATTAGCATTCATCCATGACAAAATAAACTTCTTAAGAGTTTTTCCAGTAATATCACGTCATAATTTAGACTCCATGTCTGAAGATTTTATCAGGCGTTTAAATGCGTAATGCTGAAGAGATGTGACTAACAGCTGTTTGAAATGGCTTTACTCATTCATGTATGAAAGGATATAACTGAATCCTAATCAAGCAATATCAGAATTTGTCATCCACAGAAAGCAGATCAAACCCACTAATATGACCCCACAATATGTCTTGTTAAAACAAATGACCAACTAGAGTGGATAGTGATATAACTGTGCCAATATTTCATATATTTTCATCTTCCCAATTTTAACGTTTGACATCTTAATTCTTCTCAATTTCTGTGTTTTTAGTATTTGATTGATAATGGAAAGTCAACTTGTATGGCACAGAGCATGTGGAAGAATATGCTACGATCAGAATTTGTGAAATATGGTTGTTAAGATGTAATCAATTTTCGGTCACCAGAAACCAAATACTTACTGTTTGTAATAGAAACTGCATTTACTGTGATGAATTCAGTATTCAGTGTCATATAATATATTGCTTCCATCTCATTCTTGATGTTATGGAAGATAGCCATTTTATATCTATTCCAATGAAACATTATCTGATGGCTACTATAAACGCAAACACACACACACTCTGACTATTTCTGAAAATATCTGTGCTTCAGAAAACCTTGAGAATCAATATCCGAACACCTAATATCTTTGATTGATTTCAAATTTTTTTACCATTCAGTTAATATATTAAATTCAGTATTCTGATAAAATATGTTTTTTCATGTTCAGCTGTAAAGTTACTCTGATGTACCATTGCTGTCATCAACAAGATGAAAGTTACAAAGATTCATGTACAATAAATATTTAAAATAGAAAGTGTAGAAAAGGCTGTTGGTTTCATACCGGGATTCACTTCACTGTGGGACATGTTCTTAAATACTGCTTCGCAAGAAAACAGTTGGTTCAAGATGTTGCCTGTTATGGGATTAATGATAGCTTTGCCACATTGAGTGACACTTTTCAATCAGTGATTTACATAAACCGAAGTGGAAGAGACTTTTACAAGATTACATTAATATCACTCAGCCATATACAGCGTGCTAGCTAGCTTGAATTCATTGTATACATTCTGACATGATAACTTGATTACGTATACATGTAGAAGCATGCTTTGTTTCGTTCAGTTTTACTTTATACAGTCTATATTTTGAAAGTATGATAGCATAGTTTCTTTGACATAATCACCACATAATCTTTTCTGTTTTGTTAAATTGTCATTTTCTTTTTGTAACATTTTTTAACTTTCAATGCTGAGGGTCGATATTTGTCTTCACAGTTACATGTGAAAAGGACAAATTCATGCAAAAACATGAAAATTTCTGAGCAACAGAATTTAACATGTCCTGACCACATCTGATTTTAAGCAAAATCGCTCAGAAATTTGTTATTGTCCTGATTTACACCATTCTAAGGAGTCTATATAAAGCGGGGCACATGCAGGCTCTTTACTTTTTGAACACATCAAGACTCCCTAGCTCAGTGTACAAGAGGGCCAGTGATAAATTTTGATTGTAAGAACTGCAAATTTGCAAGAACTTTAGCAAACTTCAAAAACAGCGGTCAGTTTTCTATTGTATTTGCATTATCTAAGCATAACATGATCAAATATTGTTTTCCAACCAGTTCACCTGTTTTTAAAAATGTTTTAGTGACCTATATGAAATTAATCCCAAGAAAGATACTAGATGGACAAAAATGGGTTCTTTCAGGATGTTTGATAAACATACAAGTCAACGAAAAGTCACTCCATGCTTCATGTAGATAATTGCAGTCACACAACTCATCAATTATAATTAACAAAAGTAGCACAGGACTAGTAATGTGTAACACCACCTAGGGGATGTGTCCCATTTGAATTGTAAAAATACTTAATACCCGTTGAGAACAGCCCAGACATGCCTGTACAGAATTCTTAACCACAAACAAATGAATAGCATGTGTAATTCTCCAATCTAATTGCCCTTCATCAAAGTTTCATGCACTCTATATTTGTTAAGTTGATGGGAGACAGAATGCACGTCCTAATTACAAACAATTAGGGATTTGAATTGCTGCAATTTGAAAAACATCGCAAGTCGGTATGTGTCACGCAATAGCATATAGAATACAGGATTATCAAATGGAGTTGTCAATGCCGGCTGCTGCTCTTAGTCGCCTTGTGTCTCTTTTCCGTGTGATATTTTTCCAGTAATTACACAGTTAGATTCACCATGAATTCATGGAAAATATTGGTTGAATTACTGTGATTGTGAGAGATTATTCTTCAGTACAGCACTGGCGTACAACCTAGACTGAGATCAAATCAAGCAGATGGTTGCCATTCATCTTTTGAAAATTGAAATTAAACGATGTGCGTCATCTTCCATGCTTTCCAGTCCTAGTATCATCTATTCTACTTTTATTGACATATCGCTGTGATAAAATAGAAGTCATTTGTGTTCGGAATTCTATTCACTCCATTTTAGTAAAAATAAACACTCTACATGAATGTGTAATTGCAAATAAAAATTGCAACACTATTGTATTAGCAGTATTCCAACATTTGCCAACTCATTGAAAAAACTGTTCAACTCTTTAATAAAAAAACCAGCATGACATTTTAATGCAGAAGTTATGTATCAATTTTGTGTGTGTATGGTTGATTGCTTCAGTTATTGTATCCCACTTCACATTGAAGTAACAAAACCAGGTGTGCTGTCATATATTTCTTGAGTATATGCACTTTCTATGCATGTACAATGTATATATGTGTACGTACAGTATTTATGCATGTATGTATACCATATATATTTTTTCTGCCCACCATTTGTTGATACCAATTTTTGTTTCACATGTGACAGTAGATACCATAATAGATGATAAATTCTTCGCTAAGGTACCACTCATCCTTGAAAATGAAATCTTTCAACTTTTCTTGAGAAAACTTTAAACTGTTCTCTTTCTTAATTGCAACTATAAGTAAGCAGTTACTAAGCAATTTTTGAATTAAAAAAGAAAATGACCCCAAATTTACTAAGATTTAAGTCTAATTAGCCTTCAATCTCTGTGTTAACTTTTCAGGAAAAAATAATTTTCCGACTTTCACAAAACATTGATTTTTTTTCATAGTCACTGTGTTTGAATATTATAGCAAAGGCAATAGATGACGTTAGAGCTGTAAGCATTCAAGATTCTTGTCCTGAAGTGCATTCTGTCTTCAATCAATATTCACCATTCTATGAATCTCTCTGTACTTTGTATTATTTATATTTTCAGATATTATTCCAGTCCCGGTCAGCTTTGATGTTTCTGTCGCTCTTTAACCCTTTGAGAGCTGTATTTTGTCCAATCAAATTTTAGTGCAACATTTTACCAATTTTGATGAACTTTTCTGTAATCTTTTTATAGTTTTGGACCAAATGAATACAACATTTCATTAGCCATAGTTTTTTATCAAAATTTTAGCAAACATCTGACAAAAATTGACTGAGGTATATTTTATAAGGGTGACAAAAAATAGACTTTGGTGCTCAAAGGGTTAAATGGCAGTATATGTTAATCCTGTGAGTGTTCTTTAGACGTACATATATATTATTGTTACATCTTTTACAGGCCAGTGCAAAAGCCAAGGCTGCAGCTGAAAAGAAAGAAGATAATGAGGATGAAATGGGAAGCTACAAAGGTGAGAATAACCTGAGTCATGTTATATTGTACGTACAAACCCTGCTCACACAGACATACCATATTACTAGCAGATTCAAATCAGGACTTTGCAATTTGGTAAATATCACAAAAAGATGAAAATATCATTGAATAGTAAGTTAACACCCTCACTCCTACTCTGTGAAGGTCAATGTCATCTATTGAATCCAAAAATTCAGGATTTCTATAATATTGATCTGATGTATTCATCATAACAATAACTATGATTTGTCAGAAGTGTAACATCAAAGCAGCTTTTGATATTTAAATATGCATGTTTGGTTGATACTCAATGGGAACCTGGCAATTTAAAATAGTAGTACTGTACTGTGATCAAACAATGCCTGAGTTCATATTCTATGAGATGAGATAATTTAGAATTTCATTTACCTATATGTAAAGATTGGTCATATCATGATGTGTTTTGTGGCAATATTGCTTACGTCGAATATCGTGCAATACAAAATCGCAGGGTTTGGCTGCTGTCTGTGTGTCCCTATCAACATTGCTTTTTTGTCACCAATATAGAATAGGATTTAATCTCGTTGCTTTCTGAGGGAACTAATTTGCCGCCAGTCTGTAGTACAGAAATGGAAATGTCTTGTTCATATCACAGAAAATGTCTGGATAATATAATTTCATTATTTCTGCTCCAATAGCAGGGTAGTCAATTTCAAATCAGAGAATTGATGCAAGGCATTTTTATTTAATTTTCAGACTTGGTCACCCGACTCGGTTATTGATTCGCGGTGGGAAAGCAGTGTAAAGCAGTCACCATGTTTTGAATTCTGAAATTGTGTAATATTCTGTGTGATTTTTATCAGCAGTTTCCTTGATAATCAGAGTCTATGGAGAAATGGTATTCAATGGCCTACCCACCTGGAATACAGTTGTGCAATTAGAGGTTGATAAAAAATTGGTCCCTCTAATGTGCTAATCAGTGAGGCATGAAATTGACTGTAAAACGTCATTGGAAATTTATGACAGTGTGCGTATTTTAGGGGATGGAAATTGAATTAAAATTTACCTGCTAGCATTCATATTAAGTTCCCAATTCAAGTCTCCAATAATCAAATGATTGTGATGTAATAAAAAGGAAATTTAGGAAGACTGCTCAAGATTTTTTTAGTAGTTTTGTGACATTTATTTGCTACACATTTGTATTGAAATATTGCAAGAGTGAAACCAGAATTTGTTTTGTTTTCTCACAAACAAAAGTGGCGGGTCAAAGTTCACAGAATTCTAGCTGTTTCATGTAAAAGGCTTTGTGACAGTCATGAAACTGTTGTCACATGAAATGTTAATTTACTGCACTCTCCTTTAGGAAGTTAGAAAATGACGTACATTTATGAAGACGAAACTTAATATTATAGACTCAAATGATGACTGTTGAACCATCAGACTACTGAGAGACGTTAAAATTAAAAAGACATCACAAGTAATGTAATTAACAAACTGAATTATTCATCTGAAAAGAAATGTATGAATAGGTAAAAAAAAAACAATTTTATGAGGTTTTATTGGGGCAATTCTCGTCCAGAGATGTAATGGATCATGACTAATAAGTATTGTTATTGTTTGAATGTCATTCATTACACTTCCTTACAACCTTATCTCATGATCCAAATGATACTTCAACTTATCATTGCTTATCAAACTTTGTAAAATGTCATCTCTTGCAAAATAACATGTTCATTAATCAAACAATGGAACATGTTATTATTCCTTATATGTTAGATTGTACATACAAATTTTTTTTTATCAAATGAAATTAGCTATTAGCCAGACACAAGAATAAAGTTGATAGTATGGAATGTAAAGCCTTTGATATCTGATGATGTGTTGTCCAATTTACCACCACAATTGTCAATTTCAGTGTTTCTTGCACCCTAAATTATCACAAAATTCATACCATACGTGACAGAATTTTGAATCTGTCTGCTTATGACAGTGTCTGTAAAACATTTTGCAAGAATAAATAAAACTAGACATCTGCAAGGAAGTTTGATTGTATTTATTGTCTTGTAGAAGGCTGTACCCTAGCTTGAAATGAAAGCAGTCAATATTCAACTCACATCATCATAGTGTTGTAAAAAAAATCTGTGATTTGTCAGATGTTAAGTCTAGGGTACTGTGTTTGACCTGACACGAAATAGGTCATTCAAAGTTGCTGTGACAGTGCCTAAGTAATAATGCTACTACAAAACCCAAATGAGCATCAATTTCACAAATTAAGGAGATTTAGAAATCCAAGAGAAAATAATTGCAATATTATATTCAATCAGATGTACAGTTTAGCATTGCTTGATATCTTTCTGAAATGCAGACACAGATGAAAGTACTTTATTTAACGTTAGTTTGCCTGCACATCAAGGGTTTCTGACTTTCCTTGATTCTTGTGAGATAGATATAAAATATTTTGCTATTCAGAGTTCTTTTTGATTTTTTCTGTGAATTCTCCAAATTCTACAATTTGAGGTCTCTGCATGTGGCTGTAAGGTGCACAAGCTGGTTACTGCACAATTAACTGATCATAAGCATGATGTAAAATTTGAATTTAATACAGTGAACTCAGCCACATGATGGTATTCACACAGTTTATTGCGTGGTGTGTACCAAGTTGCTTGTGAGTCCAAATGTGTCACATGGTGTGGTGTTGCTACCAAGGCAACTGTGTGAATAACTTAAATGTACAGGCTGTTACACTGACAAACCATTTCATTCACCCATTATCACGTATATCTATTTTCTCCATCAGTGGCATAGTTGACGGTGACTTACATCAGCATGCCCGACTATTAGAATTAAGGCAGGACACATCAAAAATGACCTTGTGAAAAATACAATAGAAAGGTGGAGATATATTGAAGTCAATACATACACATGAATTGCAAGGTCTGTCTGACCCTACTAGGTGCAGTACAGTTAACACTGTTATAGTTTAAACACGTATTACTATACAGTCGAGACTCCCTGCTATAACAATTTTCACCAAAATTATGAATGAGCAATGTAGCACCATAGGAAGCCTTTGCTTACTGAAAGGAAACCATTCTGACATTTACAGTAACTTCACGTCATCATTCACTGTATTATAATGGACAGGCTCCATTGAGCTACTTTACCAATTAATATGTTAACAATGGCCATATTGTGTGTATTATTCAACCCTCAATGGACTGATACAGAAATCAGTTTGTATGCATGGGCCTCTGTTCACAATCATTAAACATTACCTTTGTCTGTCACTTCTCCACCTCATTCGACCTACTCCCCCTCCCCCCTCCCTGTCATAAAAGCTGTTCTGTGTTCCAGTTCATGTCACAAATTAGGTCAGGCCATGTGGTGTCTGCCATTGTTTTCTCTTCCCAGCTCTCTTTTTCATTAAATTTGGCACGGTACATGTATTTCCTATCGCAGCGGCAGACTGGAAAGTTGTATCCCTGTTGATAACGCATTTTGCAAAGTAGACGGGAGACTTTGAAGTGAAGTGTGAACTGTATTTTATACTAAAATAGTGAAATGTTTAAACCTAGCAATAGGATATTGATAAGTATTTTATTTCCTTAGGAAATTTAGCCAACTATTGACCTTATCATAGCATTTGATAAATGTGCTGCCAAATTTACAACCATATTTCTCTGAATTACTTTTATCCATCTTGTGATCATTTTGCATCAGATTTATACACTTTTGCAACATTTGATCAGTGCTTTTTACTTCTTTTTTAATCCATTTGCTAAAAGTTTCATCATTTTGATGCCTTCAGTTTCATAGTAAAGCTATGTAATGTAACTCTATTCACTGAGAAAATGCTTATCTTCTGGTTATGACATGCTATAATGCTACAAAAGTGATAAATTAATCATCTGTATCAACTAAGACCCCCTGCAGTATTGTTTTATGACATTGCTTTGTCTAGGCTACTGTAGAGTAGTAGGTACCATGGCATTTCAACGATGGCAGTTTAAATTTGCCCGATGTCAACAACATGTGATGGTCATTAGAAGGAGACTTGTCATATGACACAACGTACATTGTCTAAATGGTGTGATTTGAAGTAACGAAAAGTACAATTGAATAACATCCTGTGACAAACAAAATGCAAAAATGTTTTTGCTAGTTTGGCAATAACACCATTTATCAACTCTAAGATTTAATATTGTAAGTTGTCTTTGAAAGCTGTAGGATCATCCAACAATGTACATGTGAAGAATTATACTTTTCTCATGGCTGCTTGCAAATAATTTACTGTTGACATAAACTAGTAAACAACCACCCATTTGATCATCAAGAATGGATCAGCAATTTGAATACAGGGTGTAAATTTAAATGACTTTAATGACAAGAATCCACTGTCCTGTTATCTGAATACTACATTTATGATGTTCATAACAAAATTTCATCATGTTGAATCATAATTTCATTTTATTTGCACACAGTGCCAGTTTTCTTTGATAATGTCATTATTCAAGTATGCAGTTTCGTTTTGTTAACCAATTTATTTGCTCACGTGTTTACACACGTGGGCATATGTCGCAGCGATGTCTGTCTGTCTGTCTGTCTGTCCGTCTGTGTGTGTGGTGTGTCTGTCTGTTGGTCCATTTTCTCAAAAACGGCTTATCAGATCAGAATCAAATCTGGTACATATATTCAGTTAGCAAATGGCAAGAACTGATTAGTTTTTGGGGGGTCTGGCTTGCATACTTTTTGCTCATTTGCATAATGAATGATTTTAGAAAAAATGGATATATATTAAAAACGACTACACAAAATTTGATGAGATTTGCTACAAATGTTGATCACACCAAGATATATCAGCAGTGGGAACCATTAAGGGTGACATGAAAGATAAATGCTAATTTGCATATTTAATGAACTTTCCTAACTAGGGATATATGTCTGATTTGACTTGATCAAAATTAACCAAACTTGGTATGTATATTAAAGATACTATGATTTAACATTATTGAAAGTCTTTAAGCGTTTTAATTTCAGCCAATTCCTAATTTGCATATTTCATGAACTTTGTTAATTAGGAATATATATTTGAAATGACTGGACCAAAGTTGATGAAACTTGCTACATGTATTGAAGCCACTATGATACAACATTTTTGAAAGTCATTTTTACTTCAGCCAATTCGAATTTCCATATTTAATGAACTTTCCCAATTAGGGATATAAATCTGAATTAACTTGATTGTAGTTGTTGAAACTTACTATATACATCAAAGATACTGTGATATAACATTATGAAAGTCAAAAGACATTTTTACTTCAGCCAAAACCTAATTTTAATATTAAATGAATTTTCATAATTAGGTATATTTATCTTAATGGACTTGATCAAAATTGATGAAACTTACTATGTATATTAAAGACTCTATAATTCAATATTATTGAAAGTCATCAAGCATTTTCTCTTCAGCCAATTCCTAATTTGCATATTTAATGAACTTTCCTAATTAGAGATATATGTCTGAATTGACTTGACCAAAGTTGACAAAATTTGCTACACATATTGCAGATACCATGATACAACATTACTGACAATCACTAAGCATTTTTACTAAAGCCACTTCCTAATTTACATATTTAATTAACTTTGCTTATTAGGGATATATACCGGATTTACTTGATCAAAGTTGGCAAAACATGCTATGTACATTGATGATTATACCAGGTACTAGATCAAAACAATATCGAAAGTCATTTCACATTTTCATGTCAGCTATTTATAATTTGCATATCTAATGAGCTTTCACAGCTCGGCATATATGGCTTGAAGGACTTGGCCAACAGTAATTACACTTGCTAGATAAAGTGGTGATACAATAAGAGCAGTAAATTACTTTAATATTTTTATTTCAGCTAATTACATATTTGTATACTTCATGACCTTTTAGAATTAATCGGCGGTGATTATTGTTCATTATGTTGATCATAATAATTTCAATGAAGTTGCAAACATGTGGCAAAGGTTCAAATTTACACATAACTTCAATATATAATGAAACACGTGAGCATTTACAGTTCATATCCAATTTATTGTTTCAGAATACATTATCATGCTCTGGTTATTCATTTCAGCTGCTAACAAAAATTACTTTGCCTTAGAAAGAAAATTACGTTGGTAAACAAGTGTTTTCTTAAAAACAAACATTTTCATTGTACCAAGTATTTATTGTCTGTTACAATTAAAGTAAACATACAGCCAGGTGCTGTAGGAGACTGATGACATATGTACAGGTGTTAATGATATCATGTACTCCTAGATCAAATCAGTCGTATCAAAACCAATGAACTGTGACATGATGGAATTACAAACAGACTCATGTCTTTGACCTGGAAAGATTAAAATACTATCTGGAATGCTGTTTGTTCAAGTTGATGGAAATGAACATCTTTGAAGGTGAAACAAACATATTCTGATATCTGACATGAACACACTCCAGGTCAGGCTCCCTTTAAACCAAGTGACATTTTGTTTTGAATTACCTATTCTACATTTCTTACATGACTCTGATCCATGGACCTTGTCAAGTCTGGTTACTGCACATCAAATTCTACACAGATGCAAGGTTGCAAAGAGACTTAGTCTAACAGAATCATAATTAATCTTCCACATCCCACTTTTTCAAAAGAATCTTTCTAATTGGTTAAGTTATGGCAGAATATATCTCGGAATCAGATATTTGATAGTTTTTTATAGTTACTATACTTTGTGGGTATACTGCTTATTTTGATTCATTTTTAAGCCTGTTTAAGTAAATGTGTTTTCACCGTCCTGTTTTTGTAAAAATTGAAAAGTTTAATATATTCCAATAGAGTTAACATAGGGATGTCGGCCATTTGGAATGGTAAATTTGGTCAATTTTGGTCATTTGTTTCTCTTTAACCGAAATTTGATGATCGTGATGACCCGTAGTTTTTTGTTCTTTTATTTTGCAAGAGAATAGTTTTAATATTTCCCTGAACAGTGTTTAAGCCTTTCACCCCCAGTTCCCTGTATACAGGTCCAACTTTACCATAGAAAACAATGGATTTGGGACAAACCATGGTGGTGAAAGGGTTAAGCTAATGTTGAAGTCTGTCAATTTCGAGGTGCATCTCGTATTTGAAAAAGGTGTTAATTTCCTTATCTACTTAGCACTTACTTATTAAGAAAACTGTTGGACAATTGCATTTGAAATGCTTCCAAGAATTATGTGGTTCAGTGATCTGTGATTGGCTGATAGGCAGGTGTGCAGGTGATTCAACCAACCAGGAAATCTCCCTTGGGGATAAGTGGATACAAAGTGTGAATCATACAAAGATGATGGGATTAGGCTGAATTAAAGCACAAATCTACAGAGCATCTTAATTAGATTAAGTTCTAGAAATACAGGCATGGTTTGACAAGCTAATGTTAGTGGGATATGTAAAATCATGCACCACTTTCTTAAAGAGGAAATTACTCCATGGTGTGTCATTTCTGATATTTCAATTTATTGCATGTGCTGTGAATTTTTAATGTGAGAATGGGAATTGTGTGTGCAGTCACTTTAAATACACTCACAGACTATGATATTGAAGTGACATTTGATGATAAAAGGTAGAAGACATGCTGCAACACTGATATAAATATTGAATCAGAAAGTTATAGAGGGTGTGTTTATATAAATTGTAATTGTGTGAATATCATGTACTTTTTTCTTAAGAATGTCTTCCTTTACCCTCACCATTGGCAATGGAGACTTTGGTTTTAAAGTTAACTCCATAATATCAAACTTTTGGTAGAACTGTCATTATTGTTGTTTTATAAAACCAAAATATGTTTTCATTCTTTGCCATTTATATATTTTGAAATAAATGCATTAACAAGGTAAATGGTCTTCAATGTGGAATGTTATTGTTGACAAATGAATTCCATCCACACTGAAATTCAGTTGCTGTTGATGGACACTACATATGTACATTGGCATTGTAACACTATTATGCATTTTGGCGTAAATTTCAGACTGGAAAAATGAAGTATCTGTTGTAAACTCAACAAGAGTTAAAGCCTCAGGGACAGCCTGTAGGTATTCAGACTCATAGTTTTAGAAAACTTTTCTGGTCTACCTTGTGTATGGACTTGTTACAAATCTGAGAGACTGAATATAGATTTACCCCATCATTTTTAGTGAAAAATTGAAAATTCAAGTTACCCCATAGAATTAACATTTGGTAATCTGATCATATGCTAGGGAAATTAGTTTCTAAAAACATATGTTGCTTTTCTTCTTCATAAAAGATGAATAACATAAATTTTATTCATGATTGATACATGACTTAGTTTTTATGAATGTAGTATAAAGTTTACCACCATATAAGCTTTTCAGCCGAGGTTAAAGACATGTATGTGTTCAAGATAACTGTTTTCCTAGTACTGGATTGTATTGCTCAAATGTGCTTGTCTTTCAACATATTCCAATATACTATGTTGTTACACTGTACTCATATATGTACATGGGTGTACAGGGCTGATTACAAAGTGTTTACTAAGTTCAAGTCATGCAATGAAGATTTCTTCATTATGAAACAAGAAGCTCTATGTCTTCCAGTCCTCTACCTCCAGGCTGGAATGAAATTTATTAAAACTTTACCAAAGTATCAATCTATGATTGTAATACCATTGTTTAGTCAATGAATGTGTTATTGCTTTTTAGCTTTGAGAAACAAAATTTTCTGTAATCAGTATAGTATTTATTCCTGCATCAGTATGTGCTTATTTAGGAGTGTGTTATTCATGCACACAATATGTGTTATATGCATGTCTTATGGTTAAACATGTATTTATGTATGTATGTATATGTTGTATGATACATGTAGCTGGGTAGTTACTTCAAAAGGGTTTTGAAGAGCAATGTACCTGTACATAGGTTCTCACATCTTATGCCTGGGTCTGTCGTTCTAGTGTGTGAAGAACAGGGTTTCAAAATACAACCATTGGAAAAGCAAAAGACCGGAAAAACCACCAAAAAAAGTTTATCAATTGATGAAAATGGACTTTCTCAAATTATTTTCCCACCTTGATGCAGATATAGTGTACACATGTAGGTATGTAATATGCATGTAGTGTATAGCTATGTATTATGCATTTATGGTTCAGATATGCATGTATTATCCATGTAGGTGAGTTTGTATTTAAACATGTGTACATCGATTATTGATGATGTGAGTGTAGTGTGTATTTTGTGTGCAAACAGGGCTCTATAAATTGTGTTTACTCAATGCACCGTCCAGGAATACCAATGAAAATGTCTCTGCACATCAACCATCCACCACTGATTAACACCATACAAAAGGAGCAATTCCTAATGTATCCGATGGCTAAAAGTCGTTACTGGCAAGCAATATTCTCCAGAAGTTATGAATCAAATTACAAAGGTCTATTTTGACCTATTTGAAATATACAGCCTCTATGTATATAAGTAGTAAAGTAAACGTGGGCAACTGGGATTAAGTAAGAATTTTACACCCATTTTATTCATTTATCTACATGAAGCGAAGGAAAATTTAACCATCCATGTAACTAAAGTGTGACCCTGACCTATATATGAACTCACGCGCAGCAGTGCATTGTCCTGAACTAAGCGGGGAAATTCCCTGCTGAGCATGTTTATACATGTACGGGAAATTCCGTGTGAGTCATCACCATCAAACTAGCCTATATAAAGCCCCGTTGTCAGTCCGGCCGGCCGGTCGCGGAGTCTAGCTGATGTGAATTTTCTACTACATGACTGAGGTCTGAACTCGGAGTTACTATCGGTGCGAACTTGTTCACCTGATAGATAAAATTTTAGTAATTTCCTCTGAACTTAAAATGTGACGGAAGACCATTACTTCAAATAATATGAGACGTTTCAGATGAATGGTACTGATATCTAAAGTGTTCACTCTTTTATCTCTACGTACAAATGTAGTTCCTAAGTCGTTCTCTATTCTATTCCCACCAACAAAACATTCAATACTCATTTCCCTCCCCGATCTTTATCAATACTTATGATAATATCACAAGTTGTTCTGTTATCTGTTTTCATAGCATAATATCCAACCAAATCGTCAAATTCATCTCCAGTAGCTAACTTTACACATCTAATGAGAACTGTACCATGTTGAAGTATTTTCATATTATCAGTCATCTGTTGATTTACTGTCTGTAAAGTTAATTCAGCTGCCTCATCACCGACACTTTTAAGACCCAGTTTCTTTAAAGTTGTGTCCCAAAATAATCTAACTGGAACTCCGCTAGCTGTATACGAGCAATAATTCTCCCCCTCGTTTATCCACCTTCTTAGTGTATTATCTGCCTTAATTATTGTATTAAGAGGACTAATTTTAAGGTGAATCGGTATACCAAGAAGTGCAATGTATGGATTTGTAGGAGTAAGCCAACTACGAAAATCTAACAATTTATATTTGTTTACATTGCTATCAAAATAAATCACATTCGGAGTTCCTGGTGGTTCAGCAACACCTCCTGCAATTTCACTATCCAATATATCTAAGATGTTACGCGGCACATTATAAGGCATGAATTTCTGACTAGCGAATCCCAGTCAGAGCAAAAGTCAGAGCAAAAGGAGTCATTCGAAGCCTTTGTGGCGTCAATTACAGTTTCATCAATGTCTTTAAGTTCGGAAAATTCTACAGCATGTTCGTGGGATTGCACGCGGCATTGGCTAAAACGAAATATTTTTCGCGGTCTTTATAACGAAGGACGTAATCCTTATTATGATTAGCAGCCATCTTAGTATTATTGTTAACTTTAACATCACTCAGATCTTCAAGCTCAAGATTTTGCATACGAATTGTACCTAGACCGAAGCCACTTGGATCAGACATACTCCGTAGGGACCTATATACAGTGAAAATTAAAATAATACCTTGTAATATACAATACACAGTCATGGCTTCAGCTATAGGAATGACAGTTCTCGGTGCTGTATTAAATGCAACGGCATTCACAGGAGGAAATATTATCGGACAAAGCTTTCTGGGAATGGTGAGGCTCTTATTGAAGAGAAAGTTCGACATGATAAAGCATTAGAAAAATTTGAACATGATCGCAACGTCTGGTCAGAAAAAAGATTACTACAGGCTGACTGGGAAAGAGAAAATCAGCAAAGGATGCGCATGCTGCGGCAGAATTAAGAGATACAGATGCAGAAATCCTGGAAGAAGCAGAAGCGGTGCAAAGCAACTCTACGTCAAGTCCAGTTCAATTCTCAGATTATTATCAACCCAGCCCTGAGCAAAAGAAATATGAGATGATCTATATTGCTGGAGGATTAGTCGTGGGATGGTTTATGTTACACCGGTAGGGGGCTCCTTCGGAACGCTTCAGAACGACTACAGCAATTCAATACAAAAGCTAATTGGCCAGTTATTGAAATCGATCATGTTTCCATCCTGATCCGTTATCCAGATACGAATTGAATTCATGTAATCTCCCCCTTTTCTCAATGGCATAGAAATTGCTCCGTTTTTAAAATCGTAAGTAACCTTTTCACTTATTTCTCTCGTATCCCGGATGGGAAGTATTTGTAAACAGTTCGATACTTTCCCCTGTATGTATCCTCCGGAGGCACCCGAACCAAATGAAACATAATTTCCAGTAACATCGACTACATCTGAATGAACTATATATTTAGTGACTGTTAAGAAATCCACTTTCTTCGGACTCATAGTACTTTTTATAACTGGGTTGTTCTCAGGTTTATCTGAAAAGCCGACGACGTTGGCGAAGCTACCTGTGGCATTGAAATAGACTTTAATATCTTTAGCCAAAGTTAGATAAACATGGTTTGTCGGCAGATGTTTTTCAAAATTAATTTTTTGCTTCAACCCGATTGCTTTGTTTAACGTATCGATATTGTAGTTACCTGGACGTATTGATTTAGTCTTCTTCGGTTGGTCACCTTCTTGATATTTTATTACATTATTCGTCGATGTTATGTTATGCCATGAATTATATAGTCCGCACTCTAGCAGTCTTATCTTCGTAAACTGTGTCGTGTCAATACAAGGGTAAAAATTAACAGTAACAGGTTCACCTGTTTTGCTTTCAATCCAAATGATCATCGTTGTACGTTGTATGTATATATTACTAAGTATAAATGTTCGATGAATAATATTCCGAAGGTGCCCATTACGAAGTATAAGGTTCTGCAGGAATAATATTTTTCTGTTCAAGGAGATCTTTGGTTGCTACCGCGGCAGCAGTCGCACCGCCTAATTTTGCCAATCGAGTCAAATTTGGACGACTTGGATCGCCAACCTCTATTTTCAGAAATTTGCTGGAGATCATAAGATATCCCATCGCAAGTCCTGCGATTACAATACCATCGTACATTGTGTTTACAACTGTTTTAATATCCATGATTGCTGACTAGTATATAAAATAAAAAAATAAAATAAAAATATGGGGAGTTAATCCATCTCATACAATGTAGAGGAGCTGGGTCCTCCCTCCCCCTCCCCTCCCGTCGGAACTGTTCTGGAGGGAGCCGCTACTGGCTCTGTTTTTTCCGCTTTCTTATTTTGGGGAGGATCTTTCCGATCTGGACTCGATCGATTAACGGGACAGGGGGTATGCCGAGCACGCCCCCAATATAGCCCTAATGCAGTCAATGAAACTCCCACAATTCCTAAAACAAGATAACATTTATTATACCAGCGTGAATTATTATCACACTGTTCTTTCATTGTAGGCGGTAGGTCTGCTACCGCATCGCTCCCCCCTCCCTCCCCCTCCATTGCTTTTAGTTTCTTCTCCCTGTTTTGCCTGTTCCATTCCGCTAATTTCTTGCCCGCAGCAACTCTCCCTGGATGCTTCGGCGGTAACGTCACTTTCTCTATGTTGCGCTGTGTCGGAGTCGGCGGAGTCGTTTGCGGTGTGGGGGTCGTCGGCGGGGCTTCTGACGGAGTCCCTGGCGGAGCCGTTTGCTGAGTCGGCGAAGTTGAATCCATTTATTTCAGGTACTATATTAAACCCGATTTTTTTAAAATTTAAATGTTTACCCGTAATTAAACCGGTGGAAATTAGAGCAATCAGGGGCCCCCACGTGTACCCTATCCGCCCTGATAATCGTTTTATTTCACTGTTTAGAATAAAATCCTTTTTAAGATCAGTGGCATAGTTATCTCGATCATCGATTGGAACTACCTGACTGATTGCACGGGCTCCTAGATCTATGAAACTTTGAGTGATGGTATCACTTATAAGAGAACTGTATTTCGCTTCGTACATTTTGAAGGCTTTAACCACCGTTTCATCTTTCCATTTTCTACGTCAGCAACTGAAATCTCCTTACCAAAAAATAACTTACTTTGACCACTTGCGATGACACAGAGTATTTTTTCACGTTTTGTCTCTATTATGGATTGATATTGTCCGAAGGCGCTGAAGGTGCCGAAGCCCCTTCGGAATGCGCTGTCATATTTGCCGCTGCTGATGACTTTATTAAATTCTCCATTGTTTGCAGTATGTTATCTATTCTTAGTAAAAAATAAAAAATTCGTTTAAACCTGAATCCGAAATAAAGTATTAACATAGTCTGGAATGTTAGTACCCCTAACGTTCCGACAGGGATTCCGGGAAAATTCTCCTCCATTTAAATCTATATGTATATAGAAACACGAATAATGAGTACAGACTTATTCCCAGTTGCTTTTCAATTGAATAAGACGAGCGTACCGACAGTACAGCATGCTGATATTCCTTCCAAACCGGACGGGGGAATAAAACCTATTCTCATGGACTTAGAAATATATGTAACGCCGACAGATAAATTTACTTTCATCCTCGGGATTATTTAAAGATAACGTAATCACTCATCGATCAGCGAAAGAAAGTAATGTCTGGCTGGGCAGCCCGCATATGAAATATTGGGACCAGCAACTGAATTTCGCTGTATGGTGTAGCACTACTGGTTGTGGTATATCATTCGCCCATCTCTTTGGTTCGAAGGAAATTTCCGCCCCAAATACGATCATTCTGCCGTTTCCATGTATATTTTACAATACGTCGTATCCTTCACGAAATGGGCGTTGCACTTCCAGACGATACCCCACCTTCAAAGCGGGCGACAATCCATACAATCTCGTCCAATATGAACTTCTATGTACAGAATTTGGAAATATAAGTCCAACGAAGTCCGACTTTCGTTATCGAAAAGGTCAAAATAAAGGTCTTGGTTATGGTTATGAATATTACACTAATCGTGGTCCCGTTCGACAGCCAAAAGCGATATACAACGGTCGGGACTTTTCCTCTCCGCCGACGGAGGCGTTTTCTATACACATACCATTTTTGGAAAGAAAAAACATGTACTGCCCGACAAAGACAGACCACACTATTATTTCTTCCGAAATGATGGATCGGAGGGACAATACAATAGTTTCATTCCTCTGAAGGGAGACTCGGGACTAACAAAGGCCGGTCTCGCCCGCCTCAATGAAAGCCTTGAAGCCTACGTATATTGCATACTTGGCGCACAAGCAAATATTCGTAGTACCATAGTGGGCGATACTGGCAGTGCAGAGCAAGTCCGAAAAGAATTCGGTGTTCTCCTCGAAGATGAAATTCGTAATACCGACAAAGTAATTAGTTATAGGCGATATCAAGACACAATAATGAATACTGGTGTAAAACTTGATATGGCAGTTTCACCCAATTTACTTCTCTTACCGTCTGAGATGGTCATTCTTTCGGGCCCGGCAATCTCGGGTTATAATAATGAATTGCAATACGCAACTGAATCTATGGTCTTCGGGGTGAATGGTGATATAAACACGGAAGTTCGAGAAAGTGCTGTACACGAGATGGAGGGGAGGGATCCTGTGAAGTGGCAGGACGAGCCCGGAGAGTCACCTCACAATGACACGACTCGGGGGCCTCCCCTCCCCTCCCAGAACGGGCAGCAGCCGTGACCAGCGTAGACCCTATTCACGAATTGGTAAAATTGGTTTGTTATCTTTAGCAATATTCATTACTATTGTAGGTACTGGAATAAAGTCACTAACTATATAGTTCATTCAGATGCTGTCGATGTGACTGGGTTTCATCTAACTCGAACCAGTAACTTAAAAGAACTAGAAGAGATTCATTAATTTACAGTATATAGATCCAGAGGAAATGTCAATATACGTAACCCCACCATTCAACATGATTATAACTGGACCGACATATTCTGGCAAAACAGAATTTATGTTGGACCTCCTCACCGGTCCGTACTTAAGGAAATTCGAATATGTGATATTCATTTGCCCAACATTCATGAATAATAAAGCGTATAATAGAAGATTCATTTTCACCGATGATAATGTGTTATATTTCCAGTCGGACTCGATGCAGTGGATGATACATTAACCTACGTGCATAAAGAATGGGCCGGCACGAACACTTTAATAATCCTCGACGACTGCGCCTCGTCCAAAGATATGAAGAAGCGCAGTAACGTTTTAGTCCAACTTGGTTTCAGCGCAAGGCACGACGGATTATCTGTCTGGGTTCTGACTCAACAATATACTAGTATTAGTAAACCATTCAGGGAAAACATACAGATGTTAGTACTATTTTACACACCGAACAAGATAGACAACAAAACTATTATAAAAGAATATGGAATGGAGGTGTCAGAACGGGAAGCCGTGGGCCTAATCAAGCAATTGAAAAGTAGGACCATTCAGTAAACTAGTATTTCGTTTACGGCAACCGTACGACATAAAATTATTCGTATAATATAACAATTATGGAAGCTGAAGGTACTCTTAGAGAATTATATTACAACCCGAAAACTGGTTTTGGAGGTGTACAAAAATTGTATGACGCAGCACGGGCCAGCGGACTCCACGTCACTAAGAAAGAGGTGAAGGACTGGTTAAAAACTCAGCTAACTTATAATCTACATAAACCGGTACCTCGTTCTCATGCTACGGGCGGCCGACGCGTTTTTGTAACATCGATAGACTCACAGTGGCAAGCGGATCTCGTGGAATTCCCTCCCCCGTTCGCAAAAGAGAATCGTAACATTCGATACATGCTAACAGTAATCGATGTACTCAGTAAATATGCCTGGGCTAGGCCAATACAGTCAAAAACGGCCGATGACACTCTGAAGGCACTACAAGATGTGATTAAGAAATCTGGGAGAAGACCCGACAAACTTCAGACAGATGAGGGGCGGGAATTTACTAATCAGAAAATGCAGGGGTGGCTCCAGGAGTCAGGCATTCATTGGTTTCACACCTACAGTGACAAAAAAGCTAGCGTCGTTGAACGTTTTAATCGGAACCCTCAAGACGATGATGTGGAAATACTTTACATACAGACAGACACGTGAATGGCTTTCTATTCTACCCCACCTTCTTGAGAATTACAATAACACCGTTCACGGAAGTATCAAAATGAAAACCAGGGACGTAACAGAGGAGAACGATTGGCAGGCATTTTATACACTATTCGGTCCTGAGTTGGCAGCCGGGGGAGCCAACCCTGAATTCAAGCCGGGAGAACGTGTCCGAATTACAAAATACAAGACCACTTTTAGAAAGGATATTGCCAAATTGGACAGAGGAGATTTTCATAGTTTCAAAAGTGGTGTACGCAGCTGGACTGGGAACGCCACCAGTTTACAAATAAAAGATCTGAATGGAGAGGAAATACTCGGCACTTTCTATTCTGATGAACTTCAGAGCGCCCGGGGAGCCGACGAGCTGTACAGAGTAGAACGAATTTTGAAGACGAAAAAAATTAGAGGAAAGAAATATTATCTGATAAAATGGAAAGGTTATCCAGAAAGTTTCAATAGTTGGGAGCCGGAGGAAAATGTTATTAGAACTTCGTAAGTTCCTGTGCTGGTACTACGTAAGTACTTCGTAAGTTCCTGTCCATGGTACTTGTCAAGTACTACGTAAGTACTAACGTAAGTATTTACGAAAGTTATTCAATAAGTACCATGGAAAAAGTCTTAATTTCTTGAAAGCCGAAAGTGTCAGTTTACCACCCCACTTCCCCCCCACCTGGCCAAGTATTTATCATGTACTGTCGTAAGTAATGTTCACTTACTGCATCTTTTTCGGCAGTATGTGGATGAGGTGGTACCCCCTCAGTTCCTGAACATATTAAGTTTGCAAGATCTTCAAAACGACTTCTCATGTTACCACAGTCCGTTCTTTCGAGTCCCCCTTGTTCAGCTTTATCGATAAGTTCTGGTTGAAGTATAATGTACACAACTGACATAAGCCATAGACAAGTAACTTCAAAGTCCGGTGTTACAGAACCGTAGGGTTTCATAATGTCAAGTGCTCGTAGGTCAAACGAAGCATTATAAGCACACACAGATTCACAAGCGTTAAGAAGTTTGTGTAGGTTCTTTAGTGAGACTCGAGGTTGTTCTAGTTGTTCTTGACCAGGTGGGAAGTACGCTTTTTCAAGTTCCTCCTCCTTGAAACCGTCTATTAAAAATCCCTGGCTGCCGCCGCTCCATGCAATTCCAAAGTCAAAAGCTCGTGGATATTCTACTGGTCCGACTGTCTCGGTATCAATTGTTGGATTAAGTATATTCTTGAGAACGAGGGGGGTAAGAGCGTTCCGAATTACCAAACATGGAAGTCTGTAGTCGTGGCAAATTTCTAAGAAAGTCTGTTTGAACTTATTGTGAATCTCTTCTAGTTCTTCTACGGCAGCTATTTCGTACGACCTGGCTCGAGTCAACACATTCCGCCTGCAATAATCCCAAGGCATATCTTTGAATATGATAATGAAACTGGGTAAATGGTCAAATGCTCTAGAAACAATCTTTTTTTCTTCCGTTGCCACGCCCCGGATTCGAGAAAAAGTCAGATGTTGAATTATGGAAGAGTCACAAATAATGTATTGTTCTGAAGGGAGGGAAACCTCCCTCCTCCTCCCAGCCTGACATTGTAAACTAAGCGTATGTTCTATAAACTGGTTCTGAAAATCGGCAATCGAAACGTGGCGCGCCATTATAAAAGTCGGCAATGTTGCTGGAAAAACTAGTGTCAAATTCTGGTACGTGATACGGATCCAAATTTATTGCATCGTAACTCTTACCACTTCCAGTTGGTCCATTTATGAATATGTATGACATTTTAGGATACTATATCATAGAAAAAAATTTTTTAAATTATTTTTTATTAAGATATATACGATAAGACAATGACAATCCTTTCTATTTCAACTGCAATAAAAATACTTGAAACCGGAGAAGAGAATATTCAAATCAGTGACGGCAAACTCATATTGGTGAATCATTGGTAGATCCTATTATATATGTAGACAGTGAGCTAGAAGTGGTTTTCAACATCGGACCTAAATATGGATCGGGAGGAGATCCTGCTACATGCGATGAAATGTGTGTTCGTTGGCAACCGAGTCTTCAAAAGTTTACTGATTTAATAATATTCCGTACCCTAGGTGAAAGTTTCGATGCAAGCACTGCTAAAAGTTATGCTGCAAGCCTGGCCGCTCACTCCAAGAATACTACCGGATTTTACAATCCATCTAAAGTGTATCAGAAGCGAGGGAGCGGGGCGCAGCCAGTGGCGTATTTTAAATTTCAGTTTAAAAGAGGGAGAGGGAGAAATCACGATTTCGCTACATGTATTGATATGGTTCAAGAAATTGACTGCGGTTTTAAAACAGTGAGCCCGTTACTACCAGTCCGAGAAAATCCTGCTATTGTACCTCGTAATATCCGAAAAGGTAGTAAGATAGAATTCTTAGCATTTAAACCGCGCTTAAGTAAGCGTGCTCTTTCTTTCACTGTTGAGAGATTAATATTTTGTGCTGCGCCTAATAAACCAGAAATTCAAGATGTGGAAGAACTAGTCGACTTAGAAAGATTAGGCGAGATATATAAACAAATAAATGCTGCCAAAAATATTATAGTGGATTTTGATGACCTATCATAGAATAATTATTTTTCATTTTAAAAATTTTTAGGATAGTATATATCATAAAGATTATTATGGCCCGTCGATTACATACAGCATTCAAGGGAGCAGTTTTACGAAAAGAATTTCCTGAAGTCAAGCGAGTCAAGGATATCGGGGAGCTGGTGGATATTGAAGGTATGGTCAAAGAAAGCCATCGGAACGAAAGATGTACTCTGTTTATACTGAAATGGAAGTCAAATTATCGGATCCGAAAACTGGTAATACACAAAATCGTCCATTGCCTGTTAAATTAAAAGATACATACACAAAAGATGTAATAGGGGCGGATGTGGGGCAACAATTAATAGATCGCTACGATCGTATGCTTGATACAATTGAAAATGTTGAGGGTTCTGGTCTCGTTCTCGAGGAGATACTTAATTTTGAAGTAATTCTAGTAGAAGTTTTACTCGGGGCTGGCCCGGGGGCTGGGATTCAACTTCCCAGATGGTTAAAAAATAAGCATTGTGTTAGCGATCTGGTGCTACCTTCGGGCAGCGAGAACTGTTTTCAATACGCCATCGTAGCAAGTTTAAAGTTGGCCGACCCGAGTTTCGTGAAAAGAAATGTGGTCAGGTAAGGAGAAAATGGAATACGTACGCCCCATTTATGGCTGACTACTGTTGGGAGGGAATACCCACGCCCACGCCCGCCGATATGACTGTATTCAGGCGCTTCGAGCAGCAAAATCCAGGGGTCAAACTTCAAGTATTTCAGATCTACGAGAATGATCCCGATCCGTCCGGCATAAATGTGTTATATAGTAGCTGTAGCGGAGCCCCTGACGGAACGGAAGGCGGAGCCCGTTCCGAAGGTGATAGGAATCAAATAGCAAATATCTTACTGATAGTTGGCGAAGCCCGAAGGTGCCACTTCATACCAATTACTGCGTTAAATCGCCTTCGTAATTCTCGTACTAATCGAAAGAATGAGCGCAGAAGGAAGTGTATTTGCCTGGTTTGTAAAAGAGGTTTTAAGTCAACAGAAGAATTAGAAATACATCAGGTGTACTGTGGAACAGACGACGCCCAGCCAGTTTTTCCTAAGGAAGTGTGTCAATTCGAAGGACATCGGAAGAAGGTCCCCGCCCCCTACGTCGTCTATGCAGATACTGAGGCAATTATTGAGAAGGGGACCGGTCGACATATTCCAATTTGTCTTTCGTATGTTATGGTGGAACGGGGGTGGGGAGGATCGCGGGGACCTTCGGAACGAGGCCCGGGCCGACCCACTGTTTATGGTAAAAGAACATTCACAGGTCTCTCCTGTGTTACAGAATTTCTAAAGGATATGAAAGAACGGGCCGAGTATTATTCTAAATCGTATTATTGGAAAATAATACCGATGAGGGATCCTTCTAATTACCGGCGCGACGGATGTGATCCAGTCTGTATTGCATGTGGAGAGCCGCAGTATACCGAGTAGTGAAGGAGGAGGCGACTTTTTATTGCGAGGGTTGTCGCCCGTCGAGAACCATTCCTATCTACTTTCACAACCTCAAGGGATACGATGGTTCTTTTATTTTGAAAAAGTTACATGAAATAGATGATGGTCCCGGACAAGAGCCAAATTTAATAGCTAAGACGAGCAATGGTGGAATTATGGGTCTCTCGAAAACATTTATTTTTAGTGGCTCAATTGTTGTCGATGGGAAGAGGGAGATAAAGAGACGTTTATTTTCTATAAAGTTTATGGACAGTGCTCAGTTGATGATGGGGTCATTGGCGAAGTTGGCAAAAACTGTGCCGGAGACCCACGGGTGGACGGCGGCCCCACTTTCGTACCCGGACATTCAAAGGGCGAAAGGTTTCTTCCCCTACGAATATTTAGACTCGGTTGACAGATTAGAAGAGGGTGAGCTCCCGGAGAGGGGGGAATTTATAGCGAATTGACGGAAGAGGGGATTTCAGAGTCTGATTACGAACATGCATTAAGAGTATGGGACGAAGTTGGATGTAAAACGATTCGTGATTATATGGAATTCTATTGTGAGACTGACGTTCTACTTCTTGCAAATATATTTGAAAATTTTCGTGACACATGTTTAGAAGCATATAAGTTAGATCCAGCCCATTACATGTCAGCGCCCGGCTTGACATGGGATGCTATGTTACTTTACACAGGTAATAAATTTGGCTCATTCAAGATGCTGAGCAGATGAATTTCGTACAGAGGGGGATTCGAGGCGGTATCAGCCAGTGTAATATTCATTATTTACAGACAAATCATCCTGCTTACGGGAATTACGATCCAGAGAAGCCAGTGACCGAAATAAAATATCTCGATGCAAACAATCTCTACGGCTGGGCAATGAGTCAACCAATGCCTACGGGCGGACTTCATTGGATGACGATGGAAGAGTGGGAGGAATGGGAAGGGGCCCGAGACGGTGGAGCTGGCGGAGCGTGGGGACCTGGCGCCACCTTTCCACCAAGTTTTCTAGAAGTAGACTTAGAATATCCAGTCGAATTACATGAAGAACACAGCGATTTGCCATTAGCACCGCATCACTATGAATTTCCGAGGCAGGGCGGTCGACTGATTACAAGTGTGATGGATAGAGAGAGATACGTCTTACACTACAAGTTGCTGGAATTCTATCTTCGGATGGGAATGAGATTGAAAAAGATTTATCGGGTGCTTGCTTTCGATGAAGCTCCATGTCTCGCGAAATATATGACTTTAACACTAAAATGAGGGCAAAGGGGAGGACAGATTTTGAAAAGAATTTCTATAAGCTGATGAATAATGCAATGTTCGGTAAGACAATAGAGATGTTCGAAAGTACAGAGACTTTAAATTTGTTTCGGACTGGAATGGCACGGATAGTGGACGTAAAAAGATTCAGAAGTATAATCCAAAGATGAAACATATAACTTTCATAACTTCCGAAGAGGATGGTGATTCCTGCGACAGTGCCCTACTGGAACTGAAAACGGATGAGCATAAATATGTAAAACCATTTTCATCGGCGCCGCAGTACTGGAACTTTCTAAGCTGCTTATGTATGAGACGCATTACAATTACTTTCGGGTCAAGTTCCCTGGAATACGATTAGCCTACATGGATACTGACAGTTTTGTTTACAGTGTGCCGATCCCGGACCCGGACGTAACTTTCAATGATATAGTCCGAGAAGATGTTGAAAAGAATGGTGAGAAGTCTATATATGATACTAGTGGGATGAGTGGGGCCATGGTGGCCCCCAACTTTCCGAAGATTAATAAAAAAGTGATAGGTAAATTTAAAGATGAGTTGAATGGTGAACCTATTCTTGATTTTGTCGGCATACGCTCGAAAGTGTATGCTTTTCGAACTCCAACTTCCGAGACGAAAAAAAATAAAGGGGTGAAAGATGTTTGTGTTAGAAAACATTTAAACTTTGAAGATTATAAAGATCTATTTGAAACTGGGAAGAAGCCGGAGCCGGCACAGTTTGTACAGTTTGTACGGAAAAAGGCTGGAGAAATCCGTAGTGAAAAGCGTAGTAAAATCATGATGGCGCCAAATGATATCAAACGTGTGCAGCTATACAATCCAGACACAGGCGAATGGTTGGCAGAAACATGGCCGATAGGACGGACGACGGGTCATGGTTAATATTGTAAAGACATAATCTACTATTTTCAACAGTGACCTGGGCATCACTGATAACATAAATGTGGGCAAATATATTATCATTGTGAGCGTCATCGCCAACCCACGCGGTATCTTTCTTCAGGATCTCAAGTTGAATTCCGTCCTTTGTGTTCATTACTTTTAAACCATTTCCATGAAACTCAATATCTTTAAAACTACGCAGATCGATAAACAGACAGAATTTATTCTTCAAATAATCGGCCTCATCTATATCAATTTCACACCAATCTTTATCTTCAGCAAAATACCGTCGCACCTCTCGCCAAAATTGTCTTGGTATCATCTTCTGAGCGTACACTTTATTTGCAATGCCTTCGATTGATACAGACACAGATTCAATGGATGGATTAAAGAAAAGTTCACTGTTCAGTTCTGTCTGATTCTGATTTTTAGTGAAGAGTATAGCGATACCTCTAATGCTACGTCGTGGTACATTTATATTTTCATTGATAACCGTGTCCGATTCTTTGAATGGGATTGTTCTAAAATAATGTATATGCTCGTAAAGGTAACTGTTTCCACCGTTGTAATAACCAGCAGTTGACCTCGCGAGATCGAGGTCAGAAATTGTCTCGTATTCCATTTGAATGTTTTTTAATTTATAATTGGTTGTAATAAACTGATTACTGACAAGTAATTGGGGGGCGGGTGCCAACATAATTTCCCATTCAATATGACTCCCTAACGCTTTTGGATATGCAACTCCATGGCCTGTCACGAGGGGATGAGTGAGACGAATAGCATATTTTGTTTTATATGTGTCGAAAAGTAACTTATCGCCCACGACGGCGGCATCTGCATCGGTCGCACCACTTCTCAATTTTCTTAGATTTTCGTTCTGAATTCCGTACAGTGTCATGTTCGTTCTCTCCTTTTTATGTTTGAAGAGATCGCGATAACATTCAATAAGGTTATATTTATTCAAATCGAAAAGTGTCTGACCCTCAAATGTGAGTTTCATACGCTCCACCAAATTTTTTGCAACATTTTGTACTACACGGGTAGTTCCACCTCCCGTTACTTCGAGATCAAAAACCAGGTCGAAAGTGTTAGGAACTAAGAGTACTCCGCTTTCTAACTTCGGACATCGTATGATAAGTGTCTGGCCTGGATCTGCCTCACTTGGATTATGAGCAATCACGTGATGAGTTCTTTCTGACTTTGTTCCATTCGGTATTCGGTTGGTGAAAGTCGGTGATAATGTTCTATCGTACCCCATTTTCGTGTAATGTATATAGTAGAAGAAAAAAAAGAAAATAAATCACATCTTACGTTTCACTTCGTGTATATAATGACTTAGAAGAAAAAATCACATCTTTACGTAAATATTTCCGTCTGCCTGAAAGATAAATCGATTGCCTGTGTCGCGAATCAATCGAAGAACCCAATATTCTTGGAGATGATGAGCCTCTTGGTCATCCTCAGTATCCTGGAATACAGCTATGAATTCTAGTCGCTTAAAGACGTTAGTCTTCTGACATTCCTTCACGAAAGCTAATATGTTATGATATAGATTATCATCTTTGAGTCGGACACCTGGATTTGCTCGAAGTATATGTCGATTTACTCGTCGGAGTTTGCACCATTCCAATTCGACGGAGAAACCAAACAGGTCTTTATTTTTAGAAAGAAACTTTGCAATATTCTTTTCACCAAACATGTTGATGCCGTAGGGGTGTCATATATTAATACATAATTTTATTTATAATGACTAATGTTAAACCAGTTAAAAATATCCATAGCTGTTCTCCGACAAATCCGACAACCGATCCTGCTGTTTTTAATAGAAAACTGACGAGGGAGCCGATTAAACCTGGTATTGCAGCAGCACTTTTTGCGGCCAATGTTTTTAACCATTCGCCAAATTGCTTTACAATTTCTTTCGCTTTTGTATATACTTTGGGCGGACCTGAACCAGACCCGCCAGTTCCTGCTCCTCCTCCCCCTCCTCCCCCTCCTCCTCTAGTTACAGCCAGGGCAATTGTTGATATTGTCATTCCAAGGGCAGTCAGTATTGCAGCAATTGTAATACCATTTCGTTAAATAACTCTGTCAGCTTCAGTCTCAGTGATAATTCTGGATCAGAAATTACATCACGAAGAGACCTAGTCGACGCCAGTCTTTCACGTGCCCCACTGATCATATCAAGTTGTACTTCATTCGATCATCAATTTTAGCTAGTCTTGTTCTGAGTTCGGGTGTAAGTTCTGTCTGCTCTAACAGATTTTCTCTTTCACTGTAAAGCTCATCAAGACGCATATTTGCCATCTTTAATTCATCAACAAAAGCTCTATATTCAGGGTTTAGATTGTTCCATTGGTCGATTTTATTTCAAAAGCTTTTATTTTATCTGCATTACCAGAAGCATCTCGCCGTAACTCTGTCAGTTTATCTTTGTATATACCCATGTCTTCTGGCGTCATCTTCTCAGCCGGTATTTTATCGGTATCACATCTTCAGAATGCAATTCACGACTCACATTTTCGGGCTCTGCGCTTGAGTGATATTCGACTCCACTCCATGTGTATACTTTATTTATAATTCAGGTCCTCCTTTTCTCCCCCTTAATGTGGATTTCTCTAAAAATCTACTTCCTTTATCCATTGTAACTCTGATGTCTTTATAATACAGTTCACCACCTTCAATCTTAGCATATAAAATCAATTCGGTTCGTGCACCGGATTAGTAATCCTATATTTGTCTAAGAGTCCTTCAGCCATATTTTCTGTAAGTTTTCTTCTCTGTTTAATTAAAATATCCACCTGTGGGCTATCCACTGAAGGATCTGGGTTTGCAAAAGTATCATCGGTAAAAGATGTTTCAGCAGCAGTAACATCGTCATCATTCAAATATGATTCATCGAAATCCTGGAGTGGTATATTTTCTTCTCCTCCTTCTGCCATATTGTCTTTCTATATTACTACAATTATTTTTTATCATCCATTACATATACAGTAAAAAATGCACATCTCAGTTGTTGAAAGCGTTGAACAATTGGCTGATTACATAGAAAGAACAAGTGCTGCATATCGACGAAGTTATAAATTAATGGGTCGAATTGATATGGCTCTTAATATTACTAAAGGAATTCTTGTAAGTTCTGCTGTAATAGCAGCAATTCCAACAGTTCCGGTACTGTTAGCCTTAACTCCTATACCAGGTGTTGTTATTGATGTGATACAAGGGAAAACTGGTGTAGCAAAGAGACGAGAGAAATATAAACATTATTATGTTCAATATAAACAGCTGCTTACACAAATACAAGAAAAAGGCGCAACAACAGAGGCTCCGGGGTCAGAACTTATTCAGGACATATTTCATCAGGCGCTAGAAATTCAAAAACAAGAAGGATTTAGTCCGCCGCTGGAGCGATATCTACGATATTATGGATTGAATGGATATGAAAGTTAGATTCAGAAAAAATTCCACAGAAAATGTTTCTGAAAACTGTAGAATGACAGACATTGAACATGACATCACAAGTTACTAAGCAACTGGAGTACGGTATTGCGAAAGCGGTATTGCGAAATTCCCTGCTGGAAAGTTCCTGCCTGAAAACGTTCCGATAGGGGTATTGCGCAACATCCCTATGGTTCCGGTAGGGGAAAATCTCGTTCCGACGACTCCAACATAGTGAAAATGGACCAGCCAGCAGATAAAATTCACATCCAGAAACGAGACCCGCAGCTCCGATACGGGTCTTTGTAAGAGCTCCTGTACGGCTCAGTCAGAATCTATCTAACAAATGAGAGAGAGAATAGAATGTCGTTCTGTTTTGCTCAGTGGGGGTGAGTCATAGCTACTGTATTGCGCAAGTTCCATTTGGAATGTGAATGACTCAGCAGGGAATTTCCCCGCTTAGTTCAGGACAATGCACTGCTGCGCGTGAGTTCATATATAGGTCAGGGTCACACTTTAGTTACATGGATGGTTAATTTTTCCTTCGCTTCATGTAGATAAATGAATAAAATGGGTGTAAAAATTCTTACTTCATCCCAGTTGCCCACGTTTACTTTACTATGTATATAGATATCATGCATATTTTAATTCAAAAAAAATTGTCTGGCAGTTTGAGAAAAGTGAGGCTAAATGTAACACACCTGTCTCCATATTATTAAACTGTAAATTTTTCAAAGGAATTTTTTTCAGAGGAAAGTCCAGAACTATAGAAGACATTTGCGAACTGATTTCACTTTCCCCTCAATCTCAAATGTTTAAATACATTAAAATACCAGTAGTGCATTTGCGAATAAAACACAACTTGTAGTAGTTAACAGTAACTGTTAGGGGACTGGCATAGTACGTCATCCCATCAAACGATGTGTCATACAGTCATAAAAACAGTGATATCCTTACGGCAAAAGCAAAATCGTGTTTCCCGTTGAATTTTATTGGCACTCGATGTAGGAGAGAGATTTATAATCACGCAGGCTGGGAGACGCTTGAATTTACAATGCCATCGTCCTCGCTCTCTACCCTATAGTAAACACGTTTTTACGACTATTTAGTTTTCAAATCTGAAATAAACTTAAGGCAGCAAGCACCTCGAAATTGAAAGACTTGAACTTTTACTCCAACTTTCTTCCATGAAACTCTCAACCACATCAAGAATAAAAATCAGGGGTCACCGTACAGAGTTTGGAACTAGACAAACAAATTACAGAACTTATACCGGTATTTGAAACTCAAAATGGTCGCCATCCCTGTGCCAACTCTATGGGGAAAAATAAAATGTCGATTTTCGAAAAAATAAGACGCTATTTTTTTACTCCAAGAGCTTTAAAATGAGCTACCAAAAGTTGTAGATAAGAAAAGAATTGTAAAAATTTGAGTTCTGTACATCTGTCCCGGAGGCGCATTCTACCTTCTCATCATGTCGATTAACTTCGCTGTAGGCCATATTTGCATCATCAAGGTCAGGGCCGTAGCCTGACCAAATTGCCAAGGGGGCGGGGGGTAAAACTTCACTTAGCTATGAGTTGGGTAATTTACATTCAGTTCACGTATTGCAGTGTGGAAAATTCCGGATGGGGCATTTGCCCAACCCCTCCCTACCCCTCCGCAGGCTATGGCCCTGAATGGAACTAATATAATCACTGAGTGTGTATATATTTTTTACAACGGCGGTGCAACCAGTTGAAGCTCCCGCGTCTGTACGTGGTTCAAATCCTGTTCATTGCAGATCATACTTATCGCTACCATGGTTTAGCTGTAACTACATTGGTAACAACACCATCGTATCGATTTCACAAGTTTCGAAAACTGACATTCTTAAAGTCATCACCCGATTCCATTGGTTTGTATGTATGTAGAAATGTTACAAAACATCCTTGTAATTACGTAATTTTCTGGAACTCTTACCAGCGAAAGACTTGAAATAAGAAGTCTTCTTGAAAACTGCAATATATAAGGGGTGTCTCCGTGCTAGATTTCAAGATAATTTGCAAGATTGTTCCTCCCTGTACAAAATAAACTGAGAAAAATGCTGACTCGGCAGTTTACGGTTTAATTCATGCACCTCTACGGGATACGCCAACGCCGGCTTCTCCACGCTTATTACTTTTGTGTCGTTTTGTAACTTCGTTGCGTGGTCAGCAACACACATTATACTACATGCAATTCAAAGGTCATTTGTAAAGGAATCTTTTAGAATTCTACTCTGTGGTAAATGTCAATGCTTCAGTCTCAATCAGCTGGCTACATGTCTTAGGGCTGTAATTTGTCATAAAGTCACGTTAGTGTAAAACCGCGCAAAATCAAAGGGTATGGGGCATTTCTATATTATTTATCTCAAAAAGTAAGACGAGAGCACTACTTTCTCTTATCGTATTTCTTGTCTGATCACTGTACCCTGAAAGATATGCAATTCTAAAGAAAATAACAAGAGTTTTACTGTTGTGTAGTCACCCATCCCGGACTGATGGCTTCAAATCAAACCATCCTTCATTGAATAACATTTATGAAGTTGGTAGCACTACACATTCAAAAAAAATATAAACGACTGTAAACAAAATGAACAACACAATAAAATCAGCTACAAATAAAATTACTGGGGAACTTACAGATGTTGTAGAAAGGGAGTTGAAACCTTACATGAAAACGGTGTATATGAAAGCTTTCTTTGTGAGCGCAACAATGCTTAAATATCTAAGGGTCTGCACTGCTGAGATACATGTAGGCCTACTACAAAAAATACCAACAGCACATTGACAGTCGTATTTATTCTTGTCTTGTAACTCTGTTGTATAACTTGTCGTCCTTTGCTTTTTTTACTTCAATGACTATTTATTTTTCTCAGATTGTTTGTATTGATGTCTTTATGATGCAGGCCTTTCCCCTCGTCTCACAATGTATATTCACTAAAGATATGCCATCAGTATGCCAAAGGGTTATCACGAGTGCATACTTGCAGCATGGCATGGTCATCCATATAGTGGAAAGGTGGCACTGTTAGTGCTGTGGGTCCATAGCTGTGGTGTTTTCAGACGGGATTCCTGCCTTTTACGGGCCGGTTTTGACTTTTCCGATTTTTAACCCCGTGGCGGGGTTAAAAATCGGAAAAGTCAAAACCGGCCCGTAAAAGGCAGGAATCCCGTCTGAAAACACCACAGCTATGGACCCACAGCTAGCACTGTTAGTGATCGATCGTCTCGGATAGACTGGCCAGTTAACCTCATTCATAAATCAGATACTCAGCGTAAGAAAAAAATCAACTAAACAATTCTTAAAGATTAGATTTACACCCGAGTTGTGTGACCGATGGATGTCCGTCAATTTTATTGACGCTATAGTGACATCGACACAATGAAACCCTCGGAAGGTCAGGCCTGATAAGATACCATGCACTTTGATGTCGTTTCTCTCAGCACAGATTGGCTGTGCTCTGAACAATGCGTGGTTTTGCTGTGACCTGACACGTAGTAATGTGATCACGCCATATTGCTGCAATTGTTTCGACAGGAACTCAATCTCGAGAGAAGTACAAAATATCTGGTCCGATTACAACCCGTTATTCACCTGAGAAGCGAAAACTGTGGAGGAAAGTGCGTAGAAAAACAAACGAACTTGTACAGCCTCACCCCAAAGACTAAATTGAGATGGAACAGTGTGTTACCAGAAGTGTAGCTGCCTTTACGACATAAAATAATTGATATGTTGTGAATATACATATAGTATGCGAATATTCTGCTAGTAATAGTAATATGTTTAATATGTTGCGACATCATCGCACAGCACATTTTATAGTATTATTACCTTTTGTTTTCTTCTGTCTAACGGTATTACCTTGTCAGAGCGCTGGTTAATCAATTGAAACTATCAAATGGTAGTGATGTGATTGTAAAATAAAATGCATCTAATTAGCACTGTGGAACTCTAGCATGTAAAAAATAATCAATTGCCAGTAACTATTCTTTCATGACATTTGTTGATAAATATGTTAAACGTTAGATCTTTTAGATGTTCGTTGAAAATGGACAAATTTAAAGCCTAACCCGTACTCTGCCTTTCAGCAGACTAGGGTTTTCGGACCCGCTGCGATCGACAAATTACAAGACGGTATATTGTATCTCATCAGTCAACCACTTTCTCTTTACTTGCAGCTTTCTCAAGTCTAAAGTTTTATAATCGTATCACAAAAATGCCTACAGACGATGGCTGTTATGCGAATATAAAGAAGCGGACGTGAAGATGTGTCGATGCGACCTACCAACTTACAATATCACAATAGTGTATATATTCATATATAGGTATCCGGTACATTTCAAAGATCGGGTCTAGTAGATAATGCATTGGAATGTACTCTATGTCTCCGCTTTGAAAACAAATGTTATTCAAACTTGATTATTCGAAGTGTTTCATACAAGGACGCCGAGGTTACAAAGCGGAGACGATATATCCACCATCTCTCACTAAGTTCGATAAAGTCAGACCTTACTCCACATCGATAACATGGAAGACGACGTCACTGAAACTGTTAAATGCTCTGAAACTTTGTATTGACAAAACAATCACACACTCTCGGTTTAGAGTGTAGTTTAAGAGAATTCACGAAAGATTAAACATGGATTACGCCCCTTAGACATTGAGTACAGTCCATTACACTCACAGAACACGATTAGGAGTTGCCTAAATGCGGTAACAGCAAAATTGTCGTAATTGAAATTAAGCAATACTTAGTTTCCGCAAAAAATCGAAAACAATTCATTAAAGAAGAAATTTAAAATTGTGTGTCGGCAGTGTCGTGGAGTGACTGTGATCAGTGAACGTCGCACTGATTGACCACTGAGCACAAGGTTGAATTTTATGCGTCATTGAGTATCGCTGAAGAAAAAGCAATACGTTGCACTGCACGTATAGGATGGTGGAACACTGGTTTGGAAATCACAATCAATAAAGATTGATAAAATATTGGATTTTGTCTCAAAAACTGATTTTTTTCGATGAGCATATAGCTGAAATACGACAACCAAAAACTGTAATACTTGAATTTCATTAAAGTTATCACTAACTCTTTATAAAGGGGGACTGTGATCAAATGAATGACAACGAACACTAATCGGAAATCAAAAGAAACGGAAGAAGAATGAAGAAAACCATGGAAAAACCGAATATTAATCGTAAATGGAATATATCATTTATTGACTGTCGTAGTTGTGCAGGGCGTCATATGGGTGGATGATGGATGTCATTATGAGTAAAAATATTGCGATCTCTTCTCCGACATTCCCCAAGGCTTCTCGCATTAGTCAAATTATTACGGCTTCACAAAAACAGAACTGTGGACGGGGCAAAGGCTTTGTTATACTTAGTTCACACTGATTGCCACTATGTGTAGTATTTAGCGTGTAGGTCTACAATTATTTTATTTAAATGCCCAATCATCCTCTTCGCCTGTTCATCTGTTGTCCATCTTTCTGAGAAGTGTTAGAGTGTTACAAAAATGCTTCTTAGGCCTAAGTAAATTGAACCCTAATCCAAATCCAGTCATACCAAACATTTCCCCGGCCTGATAAAACGATTTGGATATGATAATTTTACGTTTAAAATGTACCTAGCACACACAAGGCATCTGTGATGGAAGAGATGCACTTTTAGTTTAAAAATCTAGCTTCTGTCGCAGTCAATCAACCTCAGGTCAAAGTAGTGGCTTTCAGAAAAAGTGCAACACAACTTGGGCAGTTTGGAACAACATCCTGTTCCTCCAGCGTAAGCTTATGCTTAGAAATTGGGAATCTAAGACAAATAGTTGACGTAAGAAAGTGAAAAGATTGATTGACTGGGTACTCGGGTCACTTTCTAGTACTTGTATGAATATTTGGAATAGGCCAAGAACTGGCAGAAAGCCAATGGGGGCCGATGACCCTAATGCCATTAGTGCATATCCGCTGTAAACACCACTGGTAGTGGTACACTTATTGTTTGCAAATTAGCCATTTGAGGGATCGCAACCTTTGCGGTGTTATCGCCCTGAGGTTATCGCCAAGAATTGCACGCTTTTTTCAATTTACAGCTTTACAGTGAGAGTAAGCGAGAGAAAGATTGCCACAACACTGGCGCTGGAGTCTAACGTTGGAGTACTGAGATGAACGCGCGTTCCTTGATGGGCGTGAGTTTGATCAGAGTGATGCCGGATGAACAAATGTCCCCTTTTAACCTCTGTTACGCAGGAAAGGTGCAAGGGTCGAAGGTCGACGGCCTCTCTGCCTGAGTCGGCATCATCTCACGTGAACGAATTGGCAGAGTCAGAACAGTGATACTATCGGTACACCCTTCTTTCCCTCTCCTCCCCTCCCCTCTTCCATATACATGCTTAACTGTTTTCATCTAGGCTAAACTTATCTCGCTGTTGCAAAGTCTTTGATGCAAGACTTTTAAACGTCGCACAGGATCTTTTCCTGACAAATCTTAGGGACTAGTCAGTTTCTTCGGCCGGGTTGGATTTATGGGGGCATGGGGGCGGGGTCACCGTGATTTTGAAATGCTCAATGGGAGGGGGTCGTGTGTTTTTGAGTTTAAAACTCGCCCAAAAAACATCTTACCAGCCAAGAATTTCATTATCAGTTACAGTTTCGGCGCGCCCTTCGGGCGCGTAACTTTACAGTATGTCAGCATTTATATCAGAGATATCTAGATGTTTGATATTTTTCGGCGCGCCCTTCGGGCGCGTAACTTTAATATATCAGAGATATATGTCAGAGATATCTGCATGTTTGCAAAGTGAAAATCTGCTTTGCAAAGTGTACTGATCATTATGAAATCTACAATACAAATTCAGTGTAAGAAAGCAACATGCACGAATATTTCACAAAATATTTGATACTGTGACATATTTTAGAAAGAGAAAAATGACAAGATATTTTTCGTTCTTATTGATGCAGCTATTTTCCTTTATGTCACAGGTTTTCAAGTAAAAGGTGTTTTTTCATGAGTTAATGATAATTTTTGTCATAACTATGCTTTTATGGTTTCAAAGTTAAAAGAAAAGTGCTTCTCAGACAGTGTGCACATAAGATTTGGCTACAACCTATAACAATGGCTCTCTATGGCTTCTCAGGAGAAATAATTGGATGACTTGGCAACAGGCTAATTACAAAATGAAGTGTATGATTTACTGCTGGTCGCTTTTTGATAGTAGTGATTGACATCCATTTATGTAAAACTTAGTTCTGGACATTTGGTTATTCATAGAAAGTGTGAAATACATTCACAGCTTATTCAAAATATTGTATTCAAACTTTAAAATTGAAACTTTGAAATCTTATAACTGACATGTCAACAATTTCTCAAAAACACGATATAAATGAATGGTTAAAATATACCAAAATTGTATATATATATATATATATAATATATATATATATATATTATATATATATATATATATATATGTATATATATGTATATATGTATTATATATATATATATATATATATATATATATATACTCTTTTATTTTACCTTTGTTGCGGGGTCACCCTATTTTCAAAAGTTGAAATAGGAGGGGGTCAGACACTTTTTGACGTCGGCAAAAATAATCCACCTCCAGACCAGAGGAACTGACCAGTCCATTATGACACGGTCCCTCCACAAAATTGTGGAAGGACCGTGCTTATGATAAGGACGACTGTAACGCGGTTCCAACGGAACGCGGATCAGCGTTCATGTTTTGACTCGATACCATATCGAGAAAGAAGTAATGCTCCAAGTCTGGTCGATAAGCTTAAGCTTATGTCGATGAAATTCTAACAAGAAAGGTTTATCATTATTGCCACATGATTCCAAGAAGTGAATATAGACTTCGCCGCGGCTTCCAATATACATTAAAGTGTGATACACTCCATATGACAAATTTGCTCAAGCTGGTCATCAGAGACAAATTTACACGTAGATAAAGCGCCACCTACATTATCTATATCATTGTCAATCCAACGCAACGCCCGTTATGCACACCCAGCAGTCAATAATGTTGATACAAGTTGAGTGGTTTTATCAGTGACACATAAATGCCATTTATATCTCATAATTTAGCTCGATGGTTATTTCCTTTACTCATCATCAGACTGGCTACCATGCAAAATGATATCTAACAAAACTGGTAGGCCTGCATTAGATTACTCTTTTGTAGACGTCATCATCTATGTGCGGGCAGTATCCTAAAAATAAAGCATTTCACTTGATACGCTCTGCATTCAGACTAATGAAATTTCACCGCGTGTTTTGATGTCTAAATTAATCGATGAGTGTATTAAAATATCATTTTAAAATTACCGAAATAACACTGTAATCGACATGATATTGCAAAATACCCACTGACAGATAATAAGCTTAAAGTTTGCAAATTACATGTAAACACAGTCAAGATCTAATTCATTATCTTGAAAAGACGGTCGTTTGAAAAAAAATATTAACAGCTTATACATCCATGCATGCATCCATACGAAATAGACCCGTAGTATGGTGTCCATGAGCAAGTAGCAGTAATGGTACATGTAATGGCTCAGTGACTTGGCAAATCTGACGATACCCAGTGCACAGGTAATTAATTATGGGACTATAATAATTTCACAACACACATGGGGAATTTTTCATGCGTTCTATGTTATATCTTCGATGGGTTGACGTTCAAGTTCACTATTCATTGTCAAGTGAATTTTCCAGCGGAGAGTGCCATGTTGTCTCCTGTGTATATGAGCACCTAGAGTATTAACATAAGTATTGCCTAGCGAGTCTCGAAGACCTCGCCGGCCTCAATGTATTATTATTCATAAGCTGAAGCTTTGCGGAGAGAATTGTTCAAGGCGGCTGGATTGGTTTCCTTGACATGCTCAGTATGTGATATAACTGTGAAGAAGGGTGCCTCTCCTTCCATACTTTAATTTACACACCTGACGCGAGCAGTCGACAGGCGCTAGGTTTCGCTCATCTTCCGTCGATCTGTGACATGTTGTCTGCCCCAATTTGCGTACATAGGGTGTGCTCAGACGGTCACCATGCAAATGAGACAGGATCAGAATAGCCAATCACGGTGGCGTTCAATTCAGTCCAAAATCGACTGCGTCTAATGACGTTTGTAATGCTTACGACTATTGTTCAACACAAACAGCGAGTAGTGTACATTCACCTGCGTGTTGTCGGCCGAGGTAGCAGTTGTGGCTGCTCTGTTCGAAGTTCGATAGTCACAGATGACAGTCGTCGTCGCGAGGTACAGTTCGGCCGGTGTTTCGTCCATGAGCGACACGACTGTGAGGTGATCACATATATTTCCCGTGACCAACCATGAAACTTAAGCAACGGGTAGGGGTCACGCTCGCTGCGATGGCAGTGTCTATGTTTGTCTTGATTGGCATGGAGAGTGGAATACGACCTTTGTCCGCAGTTAGAAACGCTGTGATCAGACAAAATGAAGAAGGCGCCCTTATAGAGAACGCACACGGTAAGCACAATGATCTGGTCCAAGATGTACACTCTATGCGCAGACAGTTAGGCAAGAGCGACTCTGGACCCGGGTCACCTGTGAAGGACGTCGACACCAGTGCGAAAAATAAACAACTCAGTCCGGAAGACACTGAAACTCAGAGTTTACAGAACAGGACTCGAGACGGTGACAATATAGCTATACCGTTGGATGAAAATAACTCACGCAATGATACGGAAGTCCTGGTGGAGCCTGTAGCGAAGAAACCAGATCTGTATGCCCAATCACTGTTGTCAGTACTGGGCAAATTCCACGAGCGTACACCGTTGCCTAAAGTTAGAAAACCTTACACCGGCAAATTTGATGACCTCTTCGCGACTGGTCCAATTTCAAACCCAACTCCAAAAGACGCTGACCTACTGTTGAAGCCATACAGAACTTTGTAAGTATAAGTTACAAGCCAAGCAGATCTTTTTTTAATTGGGCCATCGACCTATTAAATACCTACCGGTTACTGAGTTAGTTATTGCGATCTGGAGCAAAGTGGCTGACCATAGGCTGAAACGGCATGTACTGCCAACCCGGATCTCACGAGAAAAATACACACCAAAATGTCCAAAATCCATGTTAAATATTTCATGACAGGTCGGAAATGCCTTTATAGTTACGCTAGTCTTTGTTTTAAACATTACATACAAAAGCTTTACTATGCATGCTTTATATGCACGAGCACAGAGTATAGGCTAGGCTGTGCGCTTGTCGCAGTCGACCATAATACTACACGTTGTACGTAGCTTACATGTAGGGCTGAAACGTCAGGAAAGCATTGTGAGTCAATAGAATAAACTGTAAACTAATGCCCTTCAAAGCAAGCTGATACAGCATGCGTACACTGTTTGGCACAAATTGCCAACTAGATCACTATACATGTCGTTCTTGAGTTCATGAATATCGCTGCGTTGGGATTCCCAACCAGCGATTCCAATTACAACTCTTCACTATTTACAGTCCCGGCGACGGGAAACATGAGACCACGGTTGCAGGTAGGCATGTCTTTTCACAGGCACTCTATAAACTCAACGCTTTACTCATATTTTTTAGGTAGCTTAACCTAAGTCTGAGCCTCGTGATCACACCCAAACCACGGGTAATAATCTTGTATCTGAAGAATTAGAGGCTTGTTGAACGTCCTTCCAGACGTAAACTCGTTCTGACGACAGTAAAATTTTAAATCCCAGAGTCGCTTATTAAGCGCCAACATGCTGACATTTTTTGTCAACTGAGGCTTTTGATCATTCATTTGTCAACGTCTCTGCTTCATTTGTACAGATCACATAGCTTGCTGTACAGATACGCTCTGTGCTGTACAGATACGCTCTGTTGAGCAGACCAACCCATGTGTATAACGACTGTACAACAATCTGCAGGAGGTCGCTCGGTGTTATCTGTACCGGTGTCATGGCCAGGAACTGACCGTCGACGCGTCAGGTCATGTTTATTTTGGCCTTTATTCCCCAATAAATCCAGTGTGACCTCGACCTCGCTCTGTTAAAAAATGTAAAAAACCCAAACAAACAAAAAGAACTACTTCTCAGAAATGAACCAAACATTGATTGCTATTTATCAGAGCTCATAGAATGCAACGTGGTCTTTCAATTCTTTTCAGGCATAGAGAACGTGATACGTCTACGTTATAGACCTCTCGTTATAGATTTTAAAAATCAGTGTTGACCGGAACCTGTTTATGTCTGGGTAGATATCAGTAGTCCAAAGATCAACAATGGTGTGATGCCGTTATCACGTTCCTTATCATGGGAGTGATTAATAGAACCGTGCAAATCAAGATGACCGCAATTAATTAAGATTGACATTGGTCGGACCTGTTTCAAATCTACAGTGAAAAGGGCGCGGGCGGCTGGGGAAAAATCGCTGCATTAGATATCAAGACTTGGTCAAGGCATTGCCATATGAGAAAAATGACGTCACTCCGTCGACAGACACATTTGTTGTGTGACGCGATAAGTTTCCCTAGTGGAATCCACAGTGTTAAACTGTGTGTTCAAAGTGTGTAGCAATTAAAAGTACATCAAATCAACCGCGATTTCCTAAGGCATGGCGAGGAAACGTTTACTGTGACGGTTTAGGTTCTCCGCATCGTTATGATCAATGCGAAATTTCCACTCTTTATAATCCGTCTCAAATGCAGCATTTCACAGCAAATAACACTAATGCGACGGACCATTAGATCTTGGGAGGGGGGGGTGGTCAAAAACAGAAAAAAAAAAAATTTCAGAGCAGAAAGTTAGGAAAAAAAAATCTTCAAACTAGTTTGCAAAATAAAAAATAAATAAATAAGAAGACAAAGGCGTAAAAAAAAATCTGCAAAAGTCTTTAAAATTTTGAATTTTTTTTAGATTTTACTGACAGAAAGCAACTTTCTGTATTTTTTAGTACATCCTCCCGGCACATTTTTAATTTTAATTTATACATTTAGAGTGACTGTATCCCTTATACTGGAAGTTGTGATTATCTTATCTTTTCAGGACTTTTGTATTCTGATCACTTGAAAATTATGAAATTATAGAACCTGTTTTCCACTTGTTTCCTGCGTACAAACCAAGCAGGTACACTAGGTAAAACATTGAAACTATGGTATGGTTGTCAAGACAGAAAGTTGTATTTGCCTTTTAAGATCAAGGTAAACAGATGCAGGCCACATCAGTTTCATTTTTTTCACAGCATTTTATTGCAATGATGAATGCAAGAATGGGTGAACAAGTAGAAACATGTCAATAATGATAAAACAACATATCAAGTCATTATGTATTATTTTGCTTTTAAAAAGGCATTTTCAATTCTTTTTCTCAAAAACAGCCTCAAAAAACAACAGCAACACATGTTTTAACATTCAACAATACACTACGTAGAATGCCATCTATCCAACAAATCCCAACACAAAACACACAAAAGTGGTTGAACTTTGAAAGTTTCTCGATAGCAAATACTGAATAAATCTGCATGAATAATCGTTTTTGTGTAGCAAATTTCAAAGAAATTGGACAAGCCCTTTCAGAGAATACAGATTTTTTGACCATGAATGGCATAAATTGCCCTAAAAAGACAAATATTGAAATTTCAACACATCTATACACATCCAATCAATTTGGACATGCTGCTACAGAGAAATAGATGTTTTGATCAAAAAAGGGCAACAATTGCTCTAAAACACAAATATGCAAATTTAACTATATTATTTAGCTTATTTTAGCTTTTCAGCTTGTCAAAATCAATTGTGAATCATGAGATGCATGATGTTTGGTGGGGTGCATGTAGCCATTTCACCACGCAGTAGAAAGGGAAGCCAGGAAACCAAAATAGTCAATTTTCAAAACTATAGGAAGATACTGAGGAGCAAGAAGACCATGTTTCAGAGGAAGATGTGTAATCCGAAAAAAATGCTCCCAAAGTGCCACAAATAACACCATTTTTATCTCTATTTTTCAAAGACTCCAACAGCAGGAGGGGGACATCCCCCTCCTGACCTCCCCCCCCCCCCCCCCCGCAAAAATACTCCCCAAGTGCCACCAAATAACACCATTTTAATCTCTATTTTTCAAAAGCTCCAACGGCAGGAGGGGGACACCCCCTCCTGACCACCCCCCAAAAATACTCCCCAGGTGCCATCAAATAACACCATTTAAATCTCTATTTTTCAAAAGCTCCAACGGCACCCCCCCTCCTGACCTCCCCCCGCAAAAATACTCCCCAAGTGCCACCAAATAACACCATTTTAATCTCTATTTTTCAAAAGCTCCAACGGCAGGAGGGGGACACCCCCTCCTGACCTCCCCCTTCAAAAATACTCCCCAAGTGCCACCAAATAACACCATTGTAATCTCTATTTTTCAAAAGCTCCAATTGCAGGAGGGGGACACCCCTCTCCTGCCCCCCCCCCCATGACCACTTGCGTGGCCGCTTGTGGTGCTTGGCACCACATCTTTGCCCTCTTTATCTCCAGACAGCGACGAACTAAAAAAATTATAAATCTGAAAATTTACTCTGAAAAAAAAATTTGCACAGCTAATCTCAATTGAAAAAAAAAATTTCAGAAATTTACAATAGTAAAAAAAAATTTTCACAATTTCATTGTGACCACCCCCCCCTCCCAAGGTCTAATGGTCCATCCCTAATACGATGTCGACACTATCATGATAATTTATTCGATGTAGTCGCAAAAATTAGTAACATTGCATCCATGATTATATTTACGATACAAAATTTCACACCTCATGATTGAAAGTGTAATTTACAGACCAAGGTTACTGACTCTTACGTCATTTCCGTCGACGTAAACTTTTATTGAAAAGTGACTGTAATATACTTGTACAAATTTTATTAGCACAGCGGTTTATAAGAACTCAGAATTCATTGACATACAACAGTTATACGTCTCCCCATGAACGACACTCATGTCTGGTATTTCTCAGTTTCCAAAAGGTCATACACACAGATTAAACTAAGTTTTAATCCATGTCGTGAAAAATGTCATTTCAGCAAAATGTTTTAGGAATCGAATAATTGTTGACTTCAGTGGCTGTCAGACAAATCTTTGCAATGCATGACGCTGCTTTTCCGGTGATGACTCTTTTTACGGCTTCCTTTGCAACGAAAGAAATTTTCAGGTAAGCGATATGCCGTCCGAGTTTCTGAAGTGAACGTGCGAGACAAAAAAATCCATCGCTAATAGACTGTGTATACCCGACGACGAGATACAGAAATACCTATGTTACTAATGTAGCATCTGTACTTTGTTTCCAAACGTACTGAAGATTGTGAAGGTTCCTGGGATTTTTACATCCTGAAAGACTGTAATGTGGTTTGCATGGCGTGTATCTCATATCTGTCTATCCCTGTGACACAGTGTGTGTCAGAAAATATAAGACACTTTATTATACGTTAAACATTAGCATTGTATTTTCCACTTTTTCTAACGGAGTTTGTTTTCAACTCGAAGCATCACGAGATTGCCTTGCCATCGTCACCAACAACATTACTTTTCAAGCACCAAATGAAATTTCATCACGTTAGTGCCAATGTAAGATTGCCCCGTTGTGACTTTGAGACCAATGAATTATCTCAACTCTTCCATCAATGCTGACGTATATCGATGATTCAGTGGTGCTAATAAGAAACACCTTGCATACGGTCTTGCATTTACAGCAATTGCGAGAGGTATCATATCGGTTGATGTTTTGTCGAATATTGTCAAAAACCTATCACGAAGGACTCACGGAACACCGTAGAGAGGGACGTTTAATTACGGCATACTTCGAGACTAGCGACAATTCCTACCTAAAAGTCACGCAGGGTAAATTCAGATAACTCGTTTTCATATCACTCACGGTTACGCCACCAACAAATCATCGCCCCTAAATTCACTTTTCAGTACGTTGCAACCTTTGAACCATCTAGTATATGGCGTTATTTCAATAGCGTGCTACAGGGAAACAATTATGAGTGTACGTAAACGGTATCTCATATATGTGTGTGTTATGATTTCTTGCCAGCTTTGAATTGCAACAATACAGTAGAAACCACTATTACTGCGCATATTCAGGGAGAGAACATTGGTGCGTTTGAAATTATTTTCATTTTGTCTCCTGTAACAACCAAACTGTGTTGCTGTACTCGAGTTATTGAGACAGCACCGTTCATCGTGTGTATTTTATTAGCCTGGCACCACACCTAGTATTGTGACAAGCCTACGGTATCATACAGTTGGTACATTGTATAGCAGAGCAACCATTCAGTGTGGACTCGACGAGGGTCGCAGTACAACTCTCAGGACGGCAATCCGTTGGATGTCACAACTTTCGGTGGCTACATACACAAACATTCATAGACCCCAAATGAACGTCTACATTCGACAGTTATGGTATAACTTTGCTTTCGCATAAATGCAGCTAATTATTGTCAAAAAAGGGGGGAGAGAAAATGTCATGACCTTGGGACAAGCCACCCTTGTGTACATACATGTAAAACTATTTTGCCGTAAATGCTGTGTCACGTTGGCAGCCCTATTGTATCCAAATTGGATCAGTGTGTAAAGAAGTGGGTAAACATGTGTGAAGTGTTATTAAGTATGCATTTAGGTCTAGGCACACGTACCCTACATGCACTTTCACTCATAACGTGACGGAGAGGGCAAACCCAACGCATCTTTCAATCAAAGATAACATGAAAGTCATAAGCAGGTGAATGGACAGATTCTAGTTGCTCGGAATAGGCTGAATTCCCTCTATAACCCTTGTAAACTTGATTTAGTCCCTGGATTACTTGCTCTGAGATTTTGATTAATGAATTCTGGAAGTGTTCGTGTTGGGCTCCACTTTGTCCGTTTTTAGTTCAGTTATGGAAATGCATATTTCGCAATGCCTAAATGTTATCCTGACGAGATAGATTGCTCCGATTGATTCATACTAACTTTATTTCAGACTGAAAATAATCGAAAGGGGGGAAGTTGGCTGATACTGCAAATGTTTAATTGGATCACGAATTATCATTAATAATAATCTTGTGATTAGTATATAAAAAGCGACCTTAATCGGAATATTATCTCTGAATCGCTTATTTCAAAACGCGCTGCTTGGTGTGCTCAGTCTCGTAATGACGCAATCGCCCTCCCGAAGTGCACCTTTGACTTGGTCAGGAAGTGCCTTAGCTCGATCATGACGTCACCATATGGCTATTACGCCGAAGGGCTTGGAAAAAAGAGCTTTACAAATGAAACCCGCTTTCTTGCAAAGGAACGGGATAATCTTCATTATGCTTCGCTTAAATACTGCCTGGAAACGTGCAATCGTTGCAATAAGGGAAAATAGGTATTACACTGGAGTATGGACCATCCGAAATTCACTTTTAAAATCAATCTGCAAATCCGTCGTCGACTCCATTTTACATGTTGAATCTTTTGATATTGTACAGCAATAGCCTTAAGCTTACAAGTATTATTTTGTATTGTTAGGCACCGAGAAGGTTGTGGCAATGTTGTAAGCCTAGCCTATTCATTAATCTGTTGGGCTCGGAGTCGATGTTTCCCTCACAATATGCTTCTCATACACAAACAGAAACTGATTGCGCTAGGAATCAGCAGCCATTATATCCTTTTTTCAATTATATAATATATTTTTCGGTTTCCGCTCGTCAAATTACACTTACAAAGCAGAGATGTCTAAGAGCTGAGAGCCAAACTCTTCTATATCTCAAGTTCAAGTAATATTTCGACAGATGTTTTCGAGATATTGTTGGCAGTGTTAGTGTAAGAAGTAAAAGTCAATATCCATTCAAGATGACAGCTATATACAGAGTAATTAACCTAATATACTATACAAACAACGGTAGGCGTATACGTAGAAGCTTACGTTTCACTGAGATCATAATCGTGACTATAAACCAATTATCCTTCAAATCCATTACGTATACATGCATATCTCTTTCCACAATTATGAAGCACATCGTCCTTGATGTGGTCGCACAGTCGACATTGATTTTTTTGCGTCGTTAATTTGGTTCGATTCGATTTAAACAAAGGACAGTTCTTTCTACCGTCAGAAAGAGATGAGTAATATGTAAGGAGTTAAATAATCAAAGCAGATCGACGCTATTTTTTTCGGCGTCGCTCATGATCAAAATGTTACGGTTTATGATCAGCCAAGAGGCATCCTTATACACAGACATTGGCAGATATAACATTGACGCTGATTATACTACTTAAAAAGTAAAGGCACGTGAATTCACTTAACTAATTACTGTCTTCAACTACTGGACTAGAATAAAATTTCAAGGTTGTAAAGGTAAATGGCCTGTAAAAGCTCAGTGATTTAGGCCATGGCCTTTTCAATCGACAGATTTCGAAATACGATCGTACCTGTTTCTATAGCTTTATTGGACCAACATGTCACTTTTGGTGAAAGGTTCTCAACGTAAAACGGACGGTAAGTGACAGATTAGCATAAACTGAACTGAAACCAGCCAAAGATACATTTTTGCACAGCTGTTGTGGATATTGATCCTTGATTGGCTAGAAGGCGTAAGTGGTGTGTATGATGTCACGTAACAATATCGCTAAAATTACATATTACAGTAGAATGTATACTGGGAAGAAGAACGCTAAATCATGTAGCAGTACGACATGGAAGTCTGCAGGAGATAGAGTATAATGTCAGGTCTCTTGCAGAGTCGAGGCATATTTACGTTTTATTGTGAGGTAGTTCTCATCTGTCGCTGCGCGACAACTTTTTATGATCTCAGCAGTTCTGTCTCTGATGAGAGCGAATACACTCCGCAGACCTAATTATTAAAATAAAGAGACAAGTTATTACAACACAAACAACGAAATAACCCCAATCACTGATTCATTTCATCAGTCTTAAAGTGTGAAAAGCTTTTTGGTTCTGTTTTATTATGTTATCAACACAGACGACTTTCTTCCACCTGGTAGAATTTTTGCAGAACGGTGTGGAGTTTCATTGGTATAAAATGTTCAATTAGAGTTGCAATGTATTAAAGTATTACTCGAATTGTTGATGACGAACCCATTATTATAACACTGCATACATGAAAAGTAAAAAAAAAATAAATTTCAAAATGTATCTTGTCTTGGTGCGATAGGGCAATCGAGGTCGCCAATATTTTGATATTTTGAGTTGTTACCCTCGGTCATCTGTTGTTATGTTTATAAACGTGCAAGTATAAAGAGGGGGTCATCGGCATTGCGCCTGTGCGACTTTCTTGTTTACAAACAATGTATTTCATGCTCCACATCTAGATGCATCATGTCAACATTGCGGCAGCATTTAAATTTTACCGTATACATCATGACAAACACGTTTTAACTTTCATCAATCGCCACCTCAGATACAGTGTTTGCATTGGTCGTATTGGTCCCATGCGACCTAATGCGACTACCACCGTCCCTTGAAGCCACAGTCGTGTAAAAAGCGTACCCTCCATGTAATTTTATTTCATATCAATTGACAATTTGAACTTTTGACAAGATACCAAATACAACAGAAACCGTGCCTCTGCTGCTGCTATGAATAGCGTCAAACTCCGAAGATGTAACGTGCTCTCTCTTGTCAAAGAAGACTTTGTAGCGTCCGAGACTGTACGGTTTGGACATGCAAGGGAATGTGGTCATGCCCATTCTCACTAGTGAATGTTTGGTCTCCTTCCTCCATTCTAGTCCAAGTTCGAGAACACCAATCAATACAATTGCTTTTCCTTGCCGGCGTGCGTTGAACTTCATCCTTTGCAGTGCTTCCCTAACTAAAGCCCGACACAATGGTGTCCCTAAGTACAGCTCGACACAATAATATTTCCATAATCACCTGTCAGTTTCTTACAGCGACCTCCTCCTCGTCTCTACCAGGTATCGCACAACACGCCGTGCTTCAACTCATTTTAGTTTTACAGCACGGAGGAAAAGGTACACCGCAATGTTGAGGTTACTCCGAAACCCGTTATTCTTCTCAACATAACCCAAACGCCACGCATCGTGGAATGCACAGTACAGGGCTTCTACGACTTTCCACAATTATTTTATTATTCTTCCATACACTGACAGTCTACTCACAATATTAGCTATATCCCTACAGATGAAACCTCAATTAATGCATTTCTCTTTCGTTCATAAAATTTCACATTTTCCACCTACTCGCAAATTCGATATTTTTGTCTACAACTATCAGGGTTGTACTCTATAAAGTTTTTGGGAACAATCTCTGAAACACGTAAATGTTCAAGCTCGGTATATCGTGAGCCAGAACCAATCATCATGAAAAATGTTTTCCTGCAATGGATTTAGCGACAGGTATAGCAAGATAAGCTGAGGGTTTCGGTCAATCGAAGTCAATTACCTCATCGATCGCCGGCCCTTTCAGCGAGAGATTTTAACTTATTTAATTTGTGAGAAACCTCATTGCGTGAACGATATAGTTCATCAGCTTACTGCGGCAGCGGTGTACAGCGTATCGGCATCCAAAGCAAACACTCAGATTGTGATAGCTTTAGCCTTCCATCGGAACATTTTATCGTTCCTGTTTAGTGAAATTTTGTGAGTGCAACCAGAGTGTACAAAGTTGAGAGTGCGATCCAATCTGTTTGCCGCCTCTACTCTATTGTCTCCGTCCTGAAATTACATTATGATCGATTTTGGGATGTGTTTTTTTGGATGTAGAGGCGGTTGATGAACGTTGAGCCAGAGTTTTCTGTCAAGTATCTGAGTAGAGCTAGTGACCTTCACAACTAGAGACAAGGGCATGAATCCAAAACCAAACTGCGAGGTTTCCCGTTGCGTTTGTCGACAAAAAATTCTACGAAAATGTTGGTAAGGGACATTATTGCCCAGTCTCTCAGTAGTCAGCGATACCAGCGCTCCCTGCATTATACTTTATCGATTACCATGGCAATTATTGGTGGTAATACAAATACAATTCTGTTTGAATCTCATTTCATTCTAAAACGCACCGTTTAAATGTATTTTGTGTTCGTCCTGCCGTGTTGTCGGACCGAAATTAAGGGTGCTCGTCAACGAAACCTTCAAACATCCCATTTGAAAACACCATGGGGGAGTTCCCATTTCCGATAATTTTTGACCTGTTTAACGGATTTATCTGCACAACAGTGAACACTGTGGATTCAATGCTTGCTGGTCTAGGAGAACCTGGATATTTCAGTGAAAATTACGTCCATTAAATTTGAAATATTTGCTGATATGGCTGACAACGTTTTTGTGCTTTCTCCTGTTGGCGATGGCGAGGAAATATTTGGTTCATATATTTGGAGATTTATCCGATCTGAATTTATCAGAAGATAGAGCCATTGCAGATACGTATATGCAAATTTTGGCGACTGGAAATCGTATCAAAGATTTAGAACGTCGGGCTTTAAAGAGAACGCAGCTTTTAGATGATTTTAAGTGTTACTAGTGTGTTTCGGTGTTACTGGTAACGTGTTTTAATATCTCATCATGATTTATAACAATCTCATATGTATATTTAAAATTTACATATTTATGAAGACATGAACACATACATAGTGTTGAACCACGAAGACGACATGTTCGGTTAGCTGTATTCATGAACTCCGCCATGTTTAGAATGCTACGTTTCTGAAAGGAAAGACATTACTTTCTGTAGCATGTATATACAATCGTAGTATGAGATTGATATGTTCAGCTGATTGAGAATAAATTGTAGTCTGAAATATTACTGGTATGTTTACACTGTAACGATAAACACAGTTCATATTGTGTGAATCCACGTCCAATATTTGGCAATGTGAATATCAATTTATACATTCAGATGGCAATCTTTGATACATCGGGAAAACCACATTCTAAGGGCATGGTGTCCTAGTGTCTCCAAGTATTTGTACCTATAACCCGCTTATCCCAACCCACTCCAAACACACACGCACCGTTTGAACCTTGAAATTGAAACTTGACCCGTATGTAGAACACAAACTCCATCGGTGCAATATTTAATCAAGTTGTTAAAAAGGATAGCCACGACGCAGACATGTTGCCTTGCCATACATTTACATGTATTTAGGACAACAGTCAATGGAACTGCAGTCGAACGAATTATGTACTGTATAAAGAGCGGAAATTTTGAACTTTTGTTGGTTTACTGCATTGGCAAATAGAATGACTGGATTCAATGCCACTTTACGGTTCCGTCTGATGATCATACTATTGAGCTCATTTCAGTTCTAGATGTCATCAAACAAGATCTGTGACCCTTTAAATGTATGGGCAGAGTAACTTCCGTTGTCACAGAGTCTGTTGATATTTGTATATTGTAGATTCTGTCAAAGATGATTGATATCCTTGCCTATTGAAAACCTGCGTTTCGTCAATGATCTCACATTGCCGTTGTGATCACCGAATATTCTCTAGGAGTACTTTAGGAGTGTCCCAAAGAAACTATCGTCGTGTCCAATATTGATTCCAATATTTGATAATAAAATGTGGACCCTTAAATGTTGACCAATAACTCGAAAATTTCACTCTTGGTAAAACAATTTATAACACTGCTATTGACAACGGCGTCAAATGCTTCAAGAACCCAACTTGTTTGATTACGTGACATTCATGGATCAATCTGTCAATATATCCGTTTGCGGTTATTTGAATAATGTATATTGTGTTCTTTGATCGAATTGATCGATCGATGTATGTGTCTCGGTCCTCTGCAGCAACAGGTTATCGCAAAGTAAAGTGCACGGGTACAAACACGAGTCTTGGACGCAGTCAGTTAAAGTGCAGGTACTGGCCCCTGAAGCCGTTCAAATAGAAGCCATTTATAGCTTGTTAGAAACGGAAATAGCTAATGCATGCTCCAGAATGCTCATCCCACTCCAAACAGTACCAGACTACTGAGTCAATAACATTTGGAGAAAATATCCCGAAGGCCGGACATGCAAGGCATAGGCTACATTTACCGTAAAATAATTCTCAGAATTTATGCATAAGCAAAATTGACAGGTCAATATCCATTTCATTGCTACTAATTAAAAGTGCATTTCATATCGTAACATTCTCGTATCGTAGCGTATCTATATTTAATATTACATAACTTTTACTGTGAAATACAATGTGTTTTATATTTCTTGATAAATTTGTATTATTTGTTGGGGCGTGTTCCCTATGACAACATGACCAGCAAAGCATTGGTACGTCATCGTCAGCAGTTCGTAGTAAATATCTAGTGTATTTGTTCAATTAGTACTTGTTTAAATGTAGAGACAGCTGTCCTTATATACGACAATACACAAGTGCTGGTACCAGCTACTCTACGACAGCAGATCAATAATAACACCCCTGAGGTAAAGCAGTAAGCTTGGACACGTACTTGATGCATCGCTGTCAGTCCTCATGATGATCTTCTTTTAAGTTCCAGCGATCCGTTTCAAAGTAATCTTCTTCAGTATATGTAGGTTTATACACTCAGAATTTTACTGATGAATATCATTTTCATGTCAAAGTCGGGGACATTGTACTTATTTTTCTAAAATCGTATCCATCTGACTGTGCAGTTCCTCAGCTTTTGTGATGTTTGAAAATATAACATTTAATAACGTCTCTCCAACGCCAAGTATAAAGTCCACATGATGGTAACTTTGAACGCGGTCACAAAGTAAGCATGCTGACCAAATGAATGTGAAGTACACGCATGTGATTGAAGCCGAAAATAATTTTTACGACTTCAAAGCATTATTACAGTAGCAATTTGATATTGTAAAATGCACACTCAATATCTGGACGTTGTTTTCAGGGAGTTCGCAAAACGAAAGCCTAGTATTTAGAACTGTTTACTTTTTTACGCTGTATTATATTCCTGTAAATCCTTATTTAAAAAAGCATGTCAGCATGGGTTTAGGTATTGGCGACCAGATATAACAATTGAATAGATTATATCATTTGTATCAACCCGTCCCTTCTGAAAGCAACGCCGGCACTGCTTTCCAATACCCATACTTCACTATCTGCCTCACTTCTCATCTTACCGATAGCAAGCTAGCTTAAAAATACTGTGGCGCTATCCAAACTTAATCAATTGCAACGGTTACGTAATATTAGTCCGACATGCGTACTGAATTCAATTTTATGTTTCATTTTTCACGCTTTCACAGAGCACACGGTAATAGCAGGTAGGTCAGACCTGTCCCGATGTGATCCGCTATCTGTTATACAGGTCAACCAGCCTTCGATCAATCAATCAATGAATTATTTTAGTAATGAAATTATATGTTTATTTCATCTTCAGTGCTATCGCAAGCTGTCATACTCCCCCTTTACTAATTTATTTCATGGCAAGTTGTGTTAAAATTCACCGGCATTTCTTACCGAAATTAACATTGATTTATATTGCTGAAATGAACATCGATCTATTTCACTCTTCACGAGTTTCCATTTCCAATATTGCCGCTATTTAATATTCATTGCCAACGTTTTACGTCAGTGAACATTTGCATTCAGTTCATCACCTAGAATCCTGATCGATGTTCCTGACTAACCCCTTTGCATTCAGCACTGATTTCTTGCTGGATTACCCGGCAAGCTTTTCACAGATGTACATTTCAGAACCCGCCATGATATATCTAATTAAAAACTTCGGCGGTTATTGAGCGACAAAAATAAATCAACTCACACTCCGTTTGCACTTGCTACCTCAAAGTGATTTCTAAAAGCTCTCATTAGGTTTCCTGCTGCGTTTCAAATTCGGCTTTATGCCAGTACTGTTTTATGGATTAACTTGAAGCCGTTCACCTTTGGCGGGAAAAGACTTGAGATAAAAGTGTTTGCATGGACAGTGTTGCCATGCTCCTCCCCAGCCAAGCCAGGAGCATCGTAAAGACTAATAGTAAAACAATATGGTTATGTGCATGGATGTTTGTTGGTCAAAGTTGATTGAAAAAAAAACGTGTTCAGTAACCAGATATAGCAGGCTTAATTTTGAGTACACAAAGTTTGGCTTGAACAAATGGTAAAAATACAATAGTTGACAATAATCAGCGACCACAAATCGTCATGTTGTTTGTTGATTTGAGGCGCGCTAACTGTTTTCTCCAAAGTTTTTATGATGTATTATCGATATTTCGAGTAAAATGAAAAAAGGATTTCATAAAAGAAAGTAGTTATCACAAAGTCGAAATTGTGAGAGACTATATATTATAATGCTTCAAGTTTGATAAAAGATATTGTATCATCAATAATAAATTTAACAAACCAGCTAATTATCAACAATTCTTGCGATGGATTATTCCAAATGTGTAACTATCGAAAATGACGCTATTCGCATGAAGCGCAGATGGAACTGTATAACTGTTGCCATGACAATTTGAAAACGTGCAGAATTGCAGCTCTGTCCATACCCAACAATACTTTTAAGTCTGACTTTTTTCTGCGTGAAACTTGTTTGCATGGTTAGCTTTACAGCACCCTCGACCCCTCAATAATGTATTAAATGATTAAAATGTTTAATGGTTTCCATGTAACCTGTGTGCTATTCTAAATTGCTGTCGTAAAAGACTATAAATTGCCATCCAAGAAGTTAATATTACCCATCATGCCATGCGGTCAGCCCCCTGATCTTTCATCCCGTACATACATATTATTCCTGCGCGTTTAAAATATTTACAGATTAAATCTATGAATAATTACTCATGTCTTCTTCAGATAACAAACATGTAGTGGTTAAGATAGTGTTTGTAGTCCCGACTGGTACTTAGCGCGTTTGTATTTTCTTCACAATTTATATGCAAGGTGTCTTTGGGTAAACTTTTGACGTAATTTTACCACATCATGCAACTTAATTTTGCTTATCTCTGACATCGGTTTTGCTCTCTTACTAGCGTCAAGGATGCATGTAAAATATAACAAAAAGTAAAGATGTGCATGAATATATTATTGTTAATTTTGACTTAAAACAGGCGAGTTTACATCGCCAGTAACGCAATGGAATGAAGCGCATGGACACGCGGACAATACTAAAGTAATTCCAACTGCATGCAAACTCGTCCAGCGAAATCGATTTTCAGTGTGACTGCTGTCGTTTACCTATTTTCCTTCGACTAATGTTCTCACGCCCTTAAGTGCTTTATAACTTTAATACCCTGTACTCACAGGCGTCAGATACGCATTTTGTCCTGTGTCAAACAGTAATTTTATTAGGCTTGGCAACGCGTTACTTCCCGTTGAGCTAATGACACCTTCTAGATGACCACTATCCAACATGACTCCGGCATGATCCCCGATTATATCCTTACTAGTGTCCGTTCTCTGCCATGCCTTTGGTTTGAAATGGTTTCCTTTGTCATCTTAATATACCCTTTCCTGTCAATTGCAATACAATAAACTTGCAAAGCTTTTAGGTTTTAGGAAATGAAGGGCTATTTACGTTTGACTTTATCGTAAAACTTCAATTAAATTAGTGCGTTTTATTTACTCTTTTCTTACTTTCACTATAGCCGTAAAGTGCCAGCGTGGGAACAATTTCAGAATGGAATTAATAGGTATGGCTTGTACAACCATAATTCAGACGTGATACCTGAATTATTGAATAACTTGGCTAATCAGGAGATAGCTGAAGTCGGTAAGTAATATGTCAACACAACATAAAATGTATCATTTCCTTCAGATTTAACCATGTCGTCTAAATGTCGTGCATGTGAAACTCTGTATGATACAGATGCACGAAAACGGAAGCCTTTCAACTTGTCTTTTGTGCCGGGATCTCTATGTCGGGCATCAATCTTTCTATGAACTTTATGACTAGTTCAACCCAGGTAACGTTGTGTGCAGACAATCTATACCTGATTGGTGCGCACGAGTCTGGAATTTATTCAAATTCACTGCCGTAAAACTTATACAAACGGTCAACACATGACATGGCCACAATCATGCTTTCGTCAGACAGACAGCCAGACAGCCGGTCATCAAATGTTGCTGAAAATTTTAATGTTGATTCAAATGCCTGACGGCAGTGACGATGGTATTCCTCAGACGGTATGAGAGTCATCGCTTGCGAATTTTTCTGGTTTTTTTTCGGTATGTTTTGTTTTGAAAAACATCGCTTAGTCACGGGAACAACTTGAACGACAATGAATCTGGCGTTATTTAAATCGAATGAATGAAATCTGAGTATCAAATGAATATGAGTGCAACAGTATTTCCGATTTGTGTCTAACAATGTTAATCCTTGAATTCAAATCCAAGATTGAAATAAAAGAAGGCGTATAAACTTTTATCGCCGACTTCCAAGTTGAATTGTACATTCGATGCACCTGTAGGGTGCCCTCTGTGGCACTTTGTTAAAATTTATAGCAGAAAGTCTGCGGATGTCATTGTCTGTAATTCGAAACATTACCGATAATTAGATGAAACGAGATGTTCATACGTTTCAAAGGACTTTGATGAAGTTTTTGGAGTCTTCAAATCATTGATTGATATAGCAATTCATTGGATGATTGCATAGCAAGTCGGTACATGCAAATGTAATCATCTTTGCTAAGTATGCGTAAAGTGGGAGCGAAATTCCCCAGATTAAGTAATCCAAATTGACATTTTAACGCAGATTGAATTATTTGACTTCTCACGCTCAATTATAACTGCGGAAAACTGATTTACAGTGTTCTTTGGAGCAACAAGAGTGAATTATGATCTGGAATTCCATCATTGTCGCTGCCACATCTCGCGTGATAAGGATAAATTGGAAAGGAAATTAAATTGAAAGTGTTGTATGATCTGAAGGTCACATCACAGACAAATTACAGTTGATGACCCTGCTTATCGTGAGCTATACTTTTTCTGTAATCGTTTGATTTAGTTTTAATTAGTTTGACGCATGCGCAATAGTATTTATGACTGGAAATGCGCGATGTCGGTACGTTTTGTGAAAGATATTGGCATTGCGTTTGTAAGTGTCGTTTGCCCAAATGATAATTATAAAATGGTACTCTGACAAGATTTGTGCCATCAATTAAGTTATATGTTACATCTTCAAAAAACAGACCGACAAGTTTGAAGCCTAGTTCCTTCTCGTTCGAAATTAAAGACCCGGAAATTAACCGTATTTACGAAAGAATTAATCTCCAAAACAATCACCATATCCATGTGACAGCGTTTGTCACTTTATATGTGGACTTTTGACTTGTCTGTGCCATACACCAAGAGCAAGCCCTACTGTTCCAAACGCTCTGTAGGGTCCGGTTGATCTGTGTGTCAGAGGTATGACGTAATCGTAAGGCATGTGAGTGATGTGCAGGTAACGACTTCAATTACCACATTCCTTTGAAGGATTGTTGTAAGTGTCATAAAATATTCGAAAAAAAAACATATCACCACAGACTATAACAGTAGCAACTCAGAAAGATATCTTATCTTTCTTTAGTCAACATTCACCTCATTAATGAACAATTATATTTTAAATAAACGGCTATAATCCTGTCTGAATATGTTTTAAATGTTATCAATGACCTTTTCACTACTTTCTGTCTAGTATGCAAATGTCAACTTGGTTGATCCAACTGATATTTATTTTTCTTGGAGAATTCCAAAGGAAGCCTGAGATGCATGCAGCCGAAATGAGAGTGCACGCTTACTGAGGTCCTCCGACAGAGAGATATCAAATAATTTCCCCCCAGGGAACGTATCACTTATATTGAGGAAAATTACCGTAGCCGATAATGGTTTGTAATGTAAGCGGTTATAGAAAGCGCGGTAACATAAATGAGATCTGTATTTACAGCAACATTTACGGAGTAGGCGGTGATTGAAAAATACGCCAAATGGTGTTGTTAATGTGTTCGCCGCCTCACAAGACTCAAGCTTGACAAATAAAGATATTTTTCCACTTGGTACAGATTTTCACATTGAACTCACTGTAATTTATTCGTACATGTAAGACGACAAGATACGATGGCAATGACGTTACGTGAAACCAAGTCGTCACTATTTACTTTTTTGGAAGGACGTATATCATCGAAAATGGTGACTCGAAAACTTCTGTGTACGATGCTCCAGTCTTGATATACAGTACTCGTGAATCTTGAACCTTAGATGTAACTACGCTTTGCGCATACACAGCCACCCGTTACCTATAACTAAGTAATAACCCAAATGGAATAGCAGATTATTCCAGTGGCATGTGGAAACCAAATTAAAAATCAAACACAAATTAGAGGTATGATTGATAACTGGATGTGACACAGTGCTTTTCGGAATTGACGAACACGATACACACACACACACACACACACACACACACACACACACACACACACACACACGTACATATATTTTTTCTGTGTTTATTACTATTGTAATAATCAGGGAATAACAATGTGTCGGGCCTAGTTAAACGTGCAGCAGCTGCTGTTACCGATATTGACCAACGTCCAAAGTAGGCATATTTCTTCCGATATTAGGCCGTGGAACTTCTGACGTTTTTAACATTTCCAATGGAAAAATTATCAACTTGACATATTTTACCGAATAACTTTACTTTGCATTCAAAAGCAACAATAAGTTACTCTACAGAGACATGCAAGCGTATGTGAAATTGCATTGACGCCGCAGTGGTAATTGGCCATAAATTTCAAGCGGCAGAACTCTTACTTATTGGAGCGTAAATGTAGCAAGAGCGTTTCTATTTGCCGTAAAGTTCAAACTCGTTTTGTCGACTGTAGTTTAGCACTGAACAGTTCGGGCAAATTGGAAAGATCGGGTTCCTTGAAAACCGTTAAAAACCATGCCAACGCTGTGTGATCCAATTTTCCCATGAAATCATTATCTCGTTATCTTTGCTGCTATCTTCCAGCAATTTTCAGACTTCCGTGATCTCCACGGCACCCTCACTTCCCCACAGTCACTATGGTAACGATTTCCATCTCATCTCAATCGCCCACTTCTTCCAGTGCCAAGATAACAGTCGGATGCGATTTGAGTGCCACGAAGTTGCATTTTAGCGTAATTGATGAAAAAAATCGCCATCCCTTCCAGGCGGTCTCGTGGACCTCCTTCGTTTGCGAAGTTTTGTCTGTTGAAAAACCACACGGCTACGGACGAAATGGATTACCGATGGTTCATCGACATTGTTTAACTTTGTAGAAAATTAGAGCCACGTCGACTTCCCAACGAATTTACAATTCTATTGCTAGAAATGAAATGAAAATAAACACCGCTTATACAGCCTGAAGACATCTAACTGTTGTCCCTCCAACACCGATATTTTGTTGTGCCTATAGTACATGTAGATGCAGGGCGGTTGGACGAGAGCATGTTGAGAAAGGGGGTTGGGCGAGCGATGGGGTAGAGAAGGAAACGGGGACAAGCTTTATTGGTTCTTTAACTGTCATGTCAATATTCGGTTACACATGCCTAGGTTGTTCAAGTACTGGCATCATTATTCACAACCTAGGTATATTAACTCTAGCAGAAATCTAATAAGGTGCTAATGTAATAAAATAGAATAAAATAAGGTGTATTTTTATGCTTACACGTCAGTCGTTTTACAGAAAGTACGGACACGTCTGATAGAAAGTGAGAACCATGGTATGACCCCTTATCAATCATTCGATTCCCGAGAATCCCAATCACTGGTAGATTCAAATTGCTAGCCCACCTTAGCATTATTATATCCATATTCACGGGCTTCTTTTTTAAAGGAATAAAAGTTTACTGAAGTGTTAGGACAATGTTTGTCCTTTCCTTACCTGTATCTGATGAGTAAAATGTCATTTAAAAATGGTTTGCCCTGAGGTGTGCTTTTCATTTTCGTCGGATTTTCGTCAAGTTATTTATCAGTAACCTAACACAATCATACTATCTGTCTTGGTTTGTATTTTTAGACGAGAAAAATGGAGGTACACAAGTGAAACTCATCATAGACTACGTCGATGGCGGACAAGCGCTTTTTAAACCGTGGAAGTAAGTATATATTTGATACAAAATTTTCATCACTTTTTACTTATTGGACGTCACAGAAGCCTGCACTCATCTTACAAACTAGGGCCATGGTAAGATGCCATGGTAAGATGGTCTCATCTTACCCAAAGCTATACAAGACGAAAGTAATTTTACATCAGGGACAATCATGGCTGAAATCATGATCCTTGGTCAAAAATAAATGTAACCATTATTAGGCTTCACGTCTTTGACCTGGAATAGTTAGTGATCTACAATTATAGTTGCTTTGGCAAGAAATAGGAAAAACTTGGAGAATGGTATGACGTATACCTGTAGTATAGACGGTAGTATGTTGTAAGTTTCTGCGTATGTCACGAAAATCACATGGAAAACATCTTCCACTTATTCAATTCATGGAATATGAAACGTAGAATATTCGTTCCCATAATTTGTAGTTTGTGCCGTTATGGTACAATGACATTTCATTTACATATACAGTGTTTTCTCTGCATTTTTATTGAAAGGGACTCTTTCTGTGCCATTTATCAAAATTAGGGGGCAGATTTAACATTTTAGGGGGCAGACACTTTTGATGTTGATTTTGCCTTCCCAGGAAGCGTTTCCCCGATATCATTACGATCGTCACCCAGTTCGGTTGCGTCGTCTATGTCGCATGCAGCATCCGTACTAACATCGACATCATGATGGTTGTCAACTTGTGATGTGCTCAGCTGCTCTCTATCTTCTGTCGATTATTACACAATGCAAGGGCTGGAATTTTCCCAAATTCCATCATTGATACACACAGTTTGCAACACAATGCTAGAGCTGGAATTTTCCCAAATTCCATCATTGATACACACAGTTTGCAACACAATGTGTTTGGGTCATCCTCATGTATCAGTAAATGTAGGCGTCTTTGCTTGGTGTGTTTGGTGCGAGATTTCCGCGTTGTCAGTAACTTTTTCAGGGCAGACAGTAGCTCGAAATGCGCAATTTGCGCAATCGCGCAGTGAGAGAAAACCCTGCATATGTAAGTGGTATCCCACTGTTTCATAGCTTGTCAGTCAGTAAAACTTGCTTTTGTCGGATAAAGCGGCAAATTTGCCAAATTTCAAACAAAAATGGCAAACATTCAGCACCACCATTACTATTAACATGCAAAACAGCAACGCATGCCAAAATGTGTTGTAAAAAATGTAGAAGACCAAGCAGATTTCTTATCTGCAGGACCACAACGTGTACACTGGTCTATGATTTTCTCGTAGCCGATGAAGCTTGATAAAGATGATTTAATTTTTGGGTTTCTGTAATTAACTGTTAAGGATATACCTTGGCCATGACACTTGATCACCAAATAATGTCTCCCACGATTAAAAGAGAGGGATTGCGGTATGTTGTCCAGAAGTTGCAAATAGTGTAAAACTGATGGTTTTTCTGAAAGGATGCTCCGTTTCTTCAACATAAAGTGAAGTGCATCCGGCCAGTAACTGGTAATTATGAATCGGAACATCTCATATTTGTTTAGCAGGTGTGTTTCTAGAATGCGTTTTGCCAAATCAACGAGTACCGTTATTCGTTTATCCTTATGTACCGTACCCACAGGTGTGCTGTCATCCAAAATGTGAGCTTCTTCGCGGCCTTCCGCCCGCGTGGTTGACAAGCAGCATCGGGTAACTAGACCAGGGAAAACGTTGAATCATAGCACCTGACATACTGTAGTCAGTCTTCATTGTGATGATGTCTCGCAAGAGTCGAGAAAAGACTCGTCTTTCCTAGGTTCTATCAGCAGGTTGTATCCGATAAAAGGCTCAAAATGAGCTGATAATGCCTTAGGGACAAGGAAATTGACTTTATCCACTAACTTTAATGTGTTTCCTGGGGGAAGGAATTAAATGTTGCGAAAGAAAAACAGACAAAAAATCTATCAATTAGCTCAATAATGCTGTTAGCCATAGTGAAGCCAATGGACTGCGCGACCGTAAGGCCGACGAGTTTGTGTACACTTCAGGTTGCTGACGTGCGCACTGATGTGCCCTTAAACATGTCACAATTTTTCCTTCCAAAGACAGTATTTGTAAAGTTTGATTTTAGCAATATTATGTCAGCGCATTGTCAAGCCACAGCTTTATTTCTGCTCCACAATATCAGGGACACAATCCGTCTTGTGGGAACGCCTTCACTCCTGCTGAAAGTGCTGCAAAGAGGCATGTAGCTTCTAATAGTGAGATGATGCAACTACTCCAACCATGACAATTTTACATTTTCGCTTCGTGTAAGTTTTTATATTATTCCGAAGTTGGTCTAACCTCGATGAATTGAAATGCGATTACCGTGTGTTCGATACTATTTTTCTAATTTTATTCCAAAGTTGATTGTTTTAATTTTATGATTTAAACCTCAGTTTTCGGCAGGCAACAGTTAATCGAACTACGTCCAATTTTTATATTCCGCAGCATACATAACTATTTCACAGGACTTTGCAAGGCTACCTCAATCAACGTTACGGTCCAGTGTAATGAAATTTAAACTAAAAGAAGTATTTTACCTAACTTTTCGGGATTTTAGGATGGTTATTTTCGGTGACACCATAGCGGTGTCACCGTCATTCATATAATGCCCATGATTTTTCAAGTCTTCATTTTTGTCAAAATATACAGTACAATCTATTACAAACATTAGAAACGGTCGGCAGGAAATATGAAAAAAATTATTGAGAAAATTCATGTACTTGTTATATTGCCGCCATTTTACGCTCAGTAAATCAGAAATGAAACCATGAATAGTGAGCAGCAAATACTCACTTCAATCATTTAAAGATGAAAAAACCATCTCCACGTGAAATAATAAGGTCACAACTGGTAAATGTAGACCATTTGTTATTTTTTGCCTAGAAATCAGTATTCGTGTAGTCGATGTCTGTGCAACCATAAACTATAGCTAGATCAAGTGATCAGGTAAATTTTCTAAGTTGGTATATTGGCGATGTCCCAAGAATATTTAGAATAAAATGAAATACCCTGCTCCATATTTCACTACCGCACTGTGCTGTTGGATTTATTATCCTATAGATAGCTATTACGATTTGTGTCATGTAAAATTTGAGTACAGTGACATGCCGTGTAATTCATCGAGCAAAGAGAAGACAACTTGTCCGGGAGAGATTGATATTCACTCAAATTTCTAGCACTGAAGTCGTCATGTTATTAACCTCTCCGGCTGGTTGGATCCAATTTGTGAGTCCGAGACAGCAGGATCAACTTCACGGCTCTACGCCTGAGCGTTGCCCGTAACGACCATCCCCGTGGCGCTTACTGATCAAACATTGGTGTCCTGCCCGTGTCATTTGACCTACTGTCCTCTGCGGTAAACCAACCCGGATTTCGCACTAACCACCGTTAATGTTGGTGAATTACATCTTTAGTGCGTGGTCCATAAATTATAGCTTCTGATAATGCAAGGCACAAATCATCGTATTTTCACGTCAAGTGCTTCACATACTCCATTCACTCGGAAGTAGACTCTCGCCATCAGAGACGCAACCGATTACGGCATACTCTGTGTACCAATCACCAGATCTAGGTTACCAGTAATTCTTTTATGGGGAGATACTGGTATACCCTGAATAACTCTGTCTTCTCTATCATTTTGAATATGATTCGACACACATAGAGACAAAGGAAAATCAGACAATAGACAGACAGACAGTCAATCTGAGAGGTATTTATTGTTCAAGGGGCGGTTTTATTCATGGACGACTTAAAATGGACACCACTCTACGAAATGCTGAGACCCGACCTTTCCTTACCGTCTGTCGTAAAACGTCCTCTGCAGTAAAGAAATAGATTAAATCTGTCAATCAATGAAGACATTGAATTGCTTAATTCGAACACGGGTAACATTGCGTGTCATCTCGAACCTGTAAATCAAATTTGCATAGGTAACAATTGTGTAAAGTCTTCTGAGCAATGTCGATGATGGAGAAATTGACGACGCAAAACACAATTTTAGAAGAGACAAATTAAGAATTCTTATCACATGATTACGCAGGCCTAATTCATCAATTTTGTAAAAAACCGTAAAGCTGATTATAGATCGTAATTTAATGTTTAAAACATGATGTTTGGCAATGTGTATGGCACTGACTTAAGTTCAGATATATTGTGCGAGGGCGTTGTGTTCGGCCGGTAATAAACCGCCTAATTCAGCATAGATGCTCACTACTTGATATTCTGGCCATCGGAATATACAGAGGTCTCTCTAAAGCTTTTCAGATATCTCGATAGTGTTCATGGTATTACTCAAGGGTACTTCCCTCCCTTGTTGACAAAACAAAACATTGTTGACCTGTGCTGTTACCGCAGTACCCATGGAAACACAGTCGTCTTGTTTCCCGTAGCGACAACTATTCAATTGGGTCTTTCAAATTTTGATTGTTGCTGAATTTCTGTCCTAGTTCATAAAACGGCCGTTTCACATTTGTTACCAGCTTTCAAGATGATTTTGTTGTAATAACCAAAGTAATTTTCATTTTATTTTGCAGAGTTCCGAGGGATTATCAGACAATACCAGATCACTTTTATTTCTCAGATATCGAACGCCACAATGCGGAAATCGCGGCCTTCCACTTAGACAGGTACATCGTGATTTTATCAATTTTCGCCATTGTTGTTTCAAGTTACACAGTCGATATCAGTTCCACCATTGATAAAAACTCTCAATTTACAAGTACCATAAACACTGCGATTGAGAAGAAAGCAGGAATTACATGTAGGACACCTTTGTAGTTCCGCCAGTTAAGTTTTCACGATGACCGTTTACCGCGTTTGATGATAGATATAATTGCAACGAAAAGAAACGCGTTTAACCAAATTAGATATTTTTTATCGTTTAGGATACTTGACTTTAGAAGAGCGCCTCCACAGGTCGGACGGTGGTTGAATATGACAACTGAAATTTACGATCTCGCCGATTCTTCCCTTCGAAAAACGTTCTTTCGTTCGCCAGGTGAGCGACTAGAGACATCACGTCAGATTTTAACCGCTACCTCATGTTATTCCCAATAACTCGAATTTGGCTCGACCGATATTGTTTGCTGGACGTCATATCTTTTTTATTCAAACATCAAATTTCTAAGTTTTTGCACGAATTGCAAACACCGCCTTGTCAGCATCATTGCTTGGTCTACTATTAAAGATTGACTGAACCGTCATAGTGGACAATTAGCGTGACACCGCATGTCTCGCCATATTTTGTTTGGCTTCTGAAATTGTAGAAACCATGTGCGTGAGCAATGAATCAATATTTGTTCAGTTTTCAGTATGGTTTACGATGGAATCTGTAATGCCTCTTGAAATATGGTCAGAAATACGGTGTAACTATTTGCTTAATGTGATCTGCGTTTGTTCTGCTCCCATGTAATTATTTTAAATTCAAGTGAGTTTGAATTTTCCAGGGCAGATATTTCTATAGCAATGTTTTGTTGTTCTATTTGATACCACACTATTCCGCTAACTTGAGTTGACAGATGGCTGGGCAGGTCTTAGCGAAGCGCAATATCTTCTCTCATACGAAGAGATAAAAATTGCTGTCATGGACATTGTTTTGGTCAATTGGAGGTCGCGTACGATGCTACAATATGACGAAAGATCATTCTACAAAACATGAATTCAACCATACACATCGTAGGGGCTGATAAAAACTTCGCGTACGGTACAGTTAAAGGGAAACAATCGTCGGAACTGCGCCTGTGCGAGTTTCTTGTTTACAAACAATGTATTTCGTGCACGATATCTAGATGCACCTCATCATCATAGCTGCAACATTAAAATTATACGATGTAGATTATGACAGACATGTTTTAACTTCCATCAATCACCATGTGGTCGTATGGGTCCCATACGACCTTTGAGTGCAGTTCCGACGACCGTATACCTTTAAGTGATAACAATTAAAGTACATACTGTTCGAGTTCGTGGTTTTAGTTGTCGTTCGTTTCTTTTCAAAGTTTCCTTATATAAAAAAACACACAGAAACATCGACTTCGTCTCTTTAAACGAAAACAAATGACAGAACTATTACTTGCATTCATTATTTTATTATAAACTCTTCCACTTCACCGATCTTACAACATTTCGTCTTCCCTTTCAGCCAACAATCTGTGTTTCGTTGGCCACTGTTCATACTACTGTCAGACGGAGACAGCAGTCTGTGGACATCCTGATATGATAGAAGGCTCCTTTGCGGCCTACCTTCCGCCATTTAAAATGGCGCCCAGAAAAACATGGCGACATCCATGGAGGCGATCGTATAGTAAACACAGGAAAGCTATGTAGGTTACATAAATATCGTAGCATATAGATGAACAAATAGCTGCGCATGCATGTTGTCAGCCGCCCATCAATATTTTCGATCCCTCGAAAATTTGATTTAACTTCTTCGACCCTCGGCATCTGCACAATAATACGTGATGGTAAATAAAAAAGCAATTCTTTAGATTTTGACTCAAATTCAAATTCCTTTGAAATATAAAATTCCTGCGTCAAAATGATATCGATCGGTTCTACTCTTTAATGATCCATCGTGAAAAAATACAGTCACTATAATTGAACCATATTACCTTCCCGGTGTTACCACTTACCCTTTTCCCATTGTGTGACCGGTATATTGGTATAGTGTTAATGCTGTGACAGAGACAACCCTGCAACTTTCTCGTTTGCGCCAAATTAGAAAGAAGCTATAAACCTCTGACCTAGTAACCACTAACAATTAAACAATATGTGTTTCATACATATTAGGTATTTCGCTAAATTTCGCTCCCCTTTTCTGTTGTGTAGATGGGAAGATGATCCCGATTACTGCCAAGAAGTTCGGACGAAGCATCCATACAACACTGGACGTCGACTGTTAGACCTAATGGATTTGGCAGTCTTTGATTTTCTGACAGGTAAATGTCCACTATGGTGTAAAAGAATTATTAGATATGTCGATACGATTAATATTAAAATTATTCAAAACAGGTGACACTAAACAAATTCTTTAGTGCTAGTACGCATAAGTAATAAAATTACATTCGTCAGATATTTGACAGCTTTGTTGAAGAACGAGTTGAATATTCGACATAGCACGTTGAGAGTGGCGAGGGCGCTGTTGTTTGAACACAGTCACGATCGTCAAGTACGATCCCCTAATAATGATATATCTCGTATGACTGTCCGTGCGTTGTATTAAGCGAGTTTCTCTTAGTTGAAAGGCAAATAGTGTCATCTTATCATTTTCATATGAGGTTATCGCTTTGTGAGCAGGCCAATTTTCCAAAATTCTTGATGTTCACGTATTCGGCTTTTCCACGTACTCAATAGACTTTTCCATGTTTCTAGGCAACATGGATCGTCATCACTACGAAACATTTGAAAAATTTGGTAATTTCACATTTCCCATCCACTTGGATCAAGGCAGATCGTAAGTATTTGTCCAAAGTTTAATATCTACTTAATTTTATGCCCATTTACTATCATGAACGTCCTTGTTAGGTATAAAATCCAGTCTTCCGTACACCTGAGACCATTTGGCATGTGGAGCGAGACAGTGTCGACAGAGTGGGAAAGGCAAGGAGAGATGTAAGACGGGTAAAATGCAAAGTGATTCATTAGAAATGTCGATAGACAGGACAGTTATGAAAATAGAAACAAATTTGTGAAACAAATGTGTCATTAAAACATCCGTAGTGATAATTTTATTTTTCGAAAAAACTCATCAAGTGTTAGAAGTAAACTTTGACACCCGTTTTTCCGCTTCAGATTTGGAAAGCATGCCCACGATGAAATGTCAATACTTGTACCAATAGTTCACTGCTGCCTGTAAGTATGATTTGATCGATTTTAGTCTTTGATTGCCGCTTCATTGTTCCTCAACCGAAAACCAGTTGCAATAGTGGCTGGATTTCCCAGCCGCCACATTCTGAGCCCGTTACGGCTTCAATATCCTCTATATCGTGGCATGCTTAAACTAGGGAGGCATCACTTTGTTTTTCTGGTTTCGATTTCGAATCCATAATTCCACTTGCATCATGGGACTATCCTGCTCGTTGCACCCGAAGTATCCTGCTCGTTGCACCCGAAGTTATTCAATTGAATAGCCACACCATCAACCATTCATCATTTCAGTTGTAGTCCCATAATGTTTTAGTGAAGAAATGTAACGTTTTCCACGCTTGGTCTCGTTTCCAACTTTGTGTCACAGAATGAGGAAATCAACATACCAGCGCCTACAACTCCTAGCAACGGATAGGTACAGACTTAGTGACGTCATGAGAGATTCCATGTATCACGACAAAATTGCGCCAGTATTATTCGAGCCCCATTATGATGCTCTGGACAGGCGACTGTTAATCATTTTGAGAACAGTCGATCATTGCATTACACAAAGAGGCAGCTCAGCGGTTTTACGTACGGAACCATTAATACAGAGTTACAAAGAACCGACGTCAAGAAACCAAGCCTGGTTCTGGTGAAAATACTCTTGCATATCTTCAATCAGTGATTTCCTCGCCATTTTCTCATTTCCATAATGTTCGCATTGTCTGAAATCTGCATTTATTGTCATTTTATCGTTATCCGTAATGTTTGCATCGTCAGAGATATGGCTTTCCATTGACATCTTTTTACGTCTTTTGAAATACTTAAAGGGCTAAAATTTGTAAATTCAAAGGAACTTTAAGCTAAAATAACTCACTGAATGAAATGTTGACCGGAGTTGTTTTACATCTTTTGAGGAGGGATGGCAGATATTATTGGGTACTCGTTAGCGCCAAATACACCAGTGAAAATTGTTAGCCGTATGCGGAAAATATCCGTTTCCAAACTAGGTTGAAGGCGTACTTTAAAAATTCAATCTATATACAAATCAGGAAGGTTGGTGACTACGATACAACAAACCGTCCCTGTGTACTTACAGCTAATTCATATATATCGGGGATTTTCGCAAAATTTAGAGTTTATATATCGGGGATTTTATGGCAAGGGAAAACAAAATTATTGTGGAGATTCGTAGTGGATGTGAATAGAAAGGTGTCTGTCGTAGTCTTCTGTCACCCCTATTTAATTGCTTGTAAATGCAATATACTGTAATTGATAATATCACTGAACTATTCAACAACGTATTTTTATTGGCTAGGCCTTACATATCATGTTTAGGGCCTGAAGAGAATATTTTTGATGAAGTCGTGGGGCTTTCCCGCTAGTAACTCAAATGTTTCTGAGAGCCATGCTTTGATTGGTTCATTTGTCGTTGCATATCATATTTACTAACCAATCAAACAGTCGCATTGTCATATTAGAAGACCCCGATTAAGGGCTTCCTATAGCAGTACTGGGCACGATTATTTTGCCGCGTAACGTGGAGATTCCGATCAAGTGCTTTGCTTTTCCGGTCTGTGACGATTAAAAATATAACCAAATATTCTTAGCCAGATATTTTAATTATCAATCATGAAAAGTGGAATTTATAACAAGATTCGAACAAAAATTAAACCAAATTTTTACCATTGGATTAAAATCCAACTCCTGAATATTCTTGCAGCTCAATATCGGGGTTTTTCAAGTGCAGCTCTGTGTGAGATTTATTCACGTAGTTTCCCAGTTTTAATGTTACGCACGTTTGAGACTCTTCACAAGCATGCCCCGACGCCTGAATAGTCCAGCATGGAATAATGGTATCTTTTGTCAAATCGTATATTTCATTCTTGCTAAGATTTCTGTATTCAATACATTCGTCTACAAATTTTAATCAGATCGGATGATAAAAATCGGCGAAATAGTATGAAAAATTCATCACCCGCTTATGTAGTTGATTTATTTGCACACCAGATGCACAATTCTGGCCTATGATCATATTATATTTCTTTGAGATTGATTTCAGACTGTTGACTCGTAATAAAAAAGGGGTCGTTAAACTGACGTAGAAGTTATGTAGCTCTTTGGTGGGAAAGTCTTTTAAGTAGCGTATTTGAGACTAGTTGAACAATTTTGAAGGGTGTTAAGATAGCGTCCTTCAATGAGGGAAAGTATAGACGGTACTCTCTGTCAGTAGGACGAATCGTCATTTACAAATAAATTGGAGGGAAGTATTAAAATGTGGAATTTTAGGAACATAGTTTTAAAGGCAATAATGTTATCACGTTGACGAGACGACCAAGTCAGAATGTTGACGATAACTTTATTTTCAATTTCCTTCTTATGTTTTGGTGTCTGGAAAATGTATTTCCAGAATACGAGAATCGTTTGGAATTAAGCAAATTTTAAAGAATATATTTTTAGCGAGAAAGAATGATCGATAAATGTTCGGAGACAAATACTTAATAGAAATCGACCAAATTTGTACTCATGACGTTTCTCGTCGCAGGTTTTGATTTTCAACTCAGTAAAACAACACAGTAGCAAAAAAGAGATGTAGAATACTGTATTTTGACCAAATCTTTATGCAATTACATTTGTTCTCATCTGTAAGTCATATGTCAGAAAAAGTTCCAAGGGTTGCTCTCTCATATATAATTGGTACGCATGCGTGTTCCCATTTTTGAGGTAAAGTTAGAGTTGTTATCATTTCTCAGTTGGTGAAGGGAAATTTGACGAAGAAAAGTATATCTAACATTTAAATATTTGATTATCGTTAATCTTTAAAACTGTCAACAGGCTGTTTTGCGTTCTGATTAACTCCCAGACGTTGTCCAATCTGTTGTCTCAAATATTTGGGAACAAGTATGAGTACCCAGCCACACTTGAAGTGCCAACGCTTGGAAAACAATGATGGATGATGGATTTGCTGTTGGGTTTCCGTCTGATCTTCATTTTCGCATCAAGAGAAATAAATTGCAAATGATATTTTAACAAATTTATTGGCTATGCTTGATACCTTCTTTACTTTTCTGGAACTTCTTTACATCGTATCAGATAAAGGACGTGGCACGTTTGCTCACGAAATCTTCAAGAACACAGATCCCCAAATCGTCACAAACGCACTTGTTAGTTTCACGTAATTATGCGTGCCTCTGACGGCGTGCAGTGGACGCGTAAAGTGCGAATCCTTTGGTTTAGTTGTGCGTTCAAGATGATTTTGCGTAATCTTTATCAAAAGATTCGAAATTAGTGTATTTTTTAAAAATAGTCTTTACATGGCGACCACACATACCTCTTTCTACCCTCGATTTTTCTTGATACAGTGATTGATGGGGTATAAAGAAATTTTGTCGACGCCTGAGGCGTCAGATAAAAAGTGGAATGATTCGAAGTACAACAGGCTCTTAGAGCCTGTTCGAGCCCCCTTTCGTCTGATAAACTGGTAGTTTTGTAGATATTAGAGCTGACTTCAAGCAGTGTGCCCATCTACGGCTGTTCACAGTTCACAGGTCACGTGGACACAGCATATTAACATCGTATTTTCCAACTTTTCGCTTGTTTAGCGTTGTACAGGGCATTAAACTAGTCATCGGTAAACTGATAAGCTCATAGGCCTCTGTAATAATACGTTCATCCGGAATGTAGGCGGCATATTTGCTACACCCTTCTTTTGCATGACACGATAACAAATTATTTTACCAAATTTATTTGTTTGTTATCATTATTGCATTTACTGAAGCCTAAAAACAAACCAAGAACGTAAATGATATCACTGCCCACGTTTTCTAAAATAACGTTACTGCAGACTTCCTTCACGACAAACGCACACATGTCAGTTGAATTGAAAGTTGAAAAACCCGAATGGGAAAACAAAGAAATAATTCCAGTTTGCCGAAATTGATAAACTCTGAGACTTTCGAGGCGAAATTGCACGATAATAATTTTTTAGCAACATTCATTTTCTTGATAGTGTCACATTCTTGTTCCTGTCCCGATACGATGCAGCCCGAATTTCAGTCTACTCAACAACACAACGTGAAAATGTTCAGACACCATAAGAACTGTCCCAGATAGTCACACAAGCTCAGCAAATAAAATCCGAAGTGTTGATGTCAAAAGAGAACGTTCGGAAACAGCCAGCGAATGAATGATAATACTCAAATGCAAGCTCGCTACGTCGTCTAGTTTTGAGTGAATTTATAATAAGTGATAAACCGAATATTAAGGTGGAGCTGCATGTTGCCAACGCAGTTTGTTTTTTTAAAGGAATATTAAATTTATCATCTGAGATGACAAGGAAACCCCGTCATACAATATATTTTCAAAAAGCGGAGAATCTGAAGTTTAGTATGGTAGCAATAATTTACTCAAAGGATAAAGGGGTGTATATTTGGAGAAAAACACTTTAATTTTGGTAATAATGATAAAAATTAATTTAAGTCAAAAACTTGATACTATTTTCTGAAATGTATTATTTCATTTGAAACAAGGGTATGTAGAAAAAAGCTGCTGTTTTATTTTGCATTATATATCCTCATTCTAAAATGGTATGGGTTGAAAGACTGACACTCAAAAAGTGATTAAAAATATGATCAGCAAAGTTAAAATGCCTCTTATTCACCATGTACATGTAAGAACTTTATTGCCAAACAAAATAGTCGTTTTGTTTAAGGCATTTAGGCTGTCGTGTAAGAAGGTCACTGTTGAGCAAGACTTTAATTTAACCGCTAAATCGGTGAATCACATAATGAGCAATGGGCGTTTTCATGAAGATAAGAACTATAATTGGACGAAAAGAAGAATAATGATAATCACCCATGATAATCATCATGCATTTCAAAGGTCAAATCACAGTCCCCAACTCCTGACATGAATCTGGAGGGACAGTGTTTACAGCCAATCCTTGGTTGTCTGGTATGAATACCTTTCAATTCACTGGTTTACTAGCCCTGCACACTGTAACATGTGTGTTGTGTTGGCACGTGGGTCTTTCCAGAACCTCCCCACACTCCAAATGCTGCTTCATGGACACATGCTGATATGACTACACCACGCTGACTTTGGCTTGTATATTTTTGACAGTATTGTGGTATAATAATTGACATTTTTGGCTCGTCTTTTCGCGGCATTGATGCTGTAAATTAGAGTTATGTGGCACACATAGTATAGTATCTTGCGAGCCACACAGATGAGTTGGTGGAAGTGACATCTCAGGCGAGCAACACTACCACATGGCCGAGAGAACGAACTGTGCTTCCCAATAATGCAAGGTGAGAAGTTTCTCACGCTAGTCCTCACACTGACCTTTGTGTTTCCAGTATCATGGATACAAGCCATTGTTTCTGGTCAGAAACAGGTGCGCACAGGTGAAAAAGAACGTTGTTCAAGTACGGCACTATCGTGAGCCTTACTTTCTGCTTTGGGAAAACCGTGGGCGCTAATTTGCGCTGCACAGCTGAGCCTTTTTAGAGCACAGAACAAGTAGAAAAATATCTAAGGTACAATTTGCCCGCATGGCCATTCCTTCCCTTCTTGGAAAACGATGCCAAAAGTCATAGACGTTTCAAAGTACCAGTTTCTCGGAAGAAAAAGGACGTTTTTGGGAATTTTTGCACTCATCTTGACTTCGTAGTCTTCACAACATTCACTGTGAAATGCAACTATTTACGTTCACGCGATCTCTCATAGCGGCCGTTCGCGTGCGAATAGACAACTTCCGAGATGGCGTCCTCTCTGACATTTGTTGACAAAGTGTGTTCGTAAACTTCAAGATTTTGACGCCATTACCTTGTTCACAGACGTAAAAGTGCACAACTATTGCATACTTAAGATGAATTTGTACAACTTATCACTATCTGAGCCCCCTTTAAGCCTTCGATTTCGAGCATTCACTCTCAGAGTTTTCGTGTCAGCCCCATTATTAAGGAATATGTCTCTCGTCCGGTCACCCTAGTCTTACTCTTAAACAAGCAACGTTCTTCTGACAAAATAGAAGTTGCTAACTTATAGGGTTGTGAGAAGTACTTGTCTTCAATATAGAACTCTGACTGTTTCTAGGAACCATCGTGTTTGATTATTTTATACCCGAGATTGGTCTATAACGACACTGCCAATCAAAAGCAATATTGTCGAAAGATCCTCCTTTTTAGCCATTTTTATTTTCAAATCTCCGCTAATGTACCTTCCATTTATTCAAGTCTCCCTCAAATTGATCGCCCAATCCGGAGGTGTTTGTTAACGCGGCCTAAAGACCCATTATTTTATGAAAGGAATTTGTAAGCTTGGCCCTGTAATTAGCTGGTAACTTGTATTTATTTTAAATGTAAAAAAGTAATATTTAGCTTTTTGTCGCTACGATTAATTACACTGGGATCAGATCAGAGAAGAACACTTTTGTATGCAGTCATCTTGTTGTTTATGTTTAAAAGGGAAGTATGGTTTTCCTTCTATTGCAGGGATACCCCTTCACCAAATCCTTGAAATATACTCCGTTTTCCAAAGAGAGTGGGTAAAATTTAACAGTTTTTATGCTCATTTCAAATAAAGTACAGTGAACATCATTTATCGAATGCAAAATCGGCAATGCTTTCGAATTGTCGGACACTCACAATACTTGCCGTAGAAATGGTTGTGCTGTTTATTATTCAAATCGAGGCGAGAATTTCCAAAAACGCCATCACACGTCATAAACCGCATTTCGTCTTGGAAAAATCAGGCCATTAACGTCGGTATAGATTAAACGAAGATGCCTCGATTCCTCGAAAACAAAACTGGGTTGAATTTGTTTTATTACCGAGTTCGTGACAAAATTATTGCTTCTTAACGGGCTTGTAAGTTCATAAAACATGGCTATCGAGATTTGATTTAGCTTATTGACACAGCAGATGCAAGTAAGGTGTGGACCATTTGATGTCAGGGGTTGCTTGAAAGATTAATTCGGGAGCATTATTTTTATCCCCTGCTCAAATTAGAATTATTTTTTTTTAACCTTGCCAAATCTTGCAACTTTTTTTTAACTTTCCTTCTCTGAGAAATCTTTTTAGCGCCATGATTTGTCCCACTTCTTTTTGTCGAAATAATTTTATGTACGTGACATACCGGACCCAAAGGTAGCGACCTTCTGCGTATTAACATGTTCTCTGAACCACGATCTTATTGTCATTTTCACAAACAATCACTCCTCATTACACATGTTTAGATGGTATTCTTCAGAAAATACCGAAAATTAAGCAATTTGAGATGCATAATATTTAGATACTCTCTCAGACTGTCGCATCAGCTCAATAAATGAAATTCGCACATTAGACCAAAAACCTCGCCTGCGAAGTGAAAGTTCAAAAGTGCGAACGGTTAATGTCTGCCTGAGGGTAAAATGTGGCACTGAGCCATACAGTTATTGGATAAAACTTTACACCAATACTCTGACAAGGGAGCCAAAGCATGTTTAATTATATAAACAGCAATGACATGGACCAAAACACGTCAGAATAGAGACATCTATGTCCGTAGCTCACAAAACTTATCCAAAACAATCTGTGATTGTCACTGCATGTTTTATTTCCAGGTACTATTTTGCGGTTTGATATGGAAATCCTGTCACGACATGCGACATGGGACCTGCGACTTCAAAACTGCGACCTGCGTCCTGCGTGTTTGTCAAACTGCAACCTGCGACTTCCGGGTGCTCTGGCCTAGCTGCCACCTGCGAGTTTGAAACTGCGACCTGCGAGATCACGACCTGATCCATGATTTTAGGTATTTGGTATTTATTGAGAGTATGAAAAGCAGTCACAAGTAATATCAGTGATAGGTGGTGTCATTTAGGAAAGAGATGAGCTTCGATGACACAGCTGTTTTGGCCTACGTGTTGTTCGGTTGCTTTCAAAGTCCGGTTTCAAAGGGACAATGCTTATAAATATGAAGGAAAATGAAGGCAACTCCACACATCGGCTCTACCAATATTGTTTAATATTACGATATGGTGAATAAAAGGATCATTGCATTTATTTTGTGTGGAATACATGGCGAGACACCGGTGAATCGATAGTGCTTTGACCCTAGTCATGTGATCTGGGTCCCCGGTAAACCGGTTTGTTGATTGAGTGATTCGTCTTAACGGTGTTTCGGAATCAAAAATGGTGTTCCTTCATCAGTCACTCTCTTGTTTTGTATCCCCTCCGCTTGGTTGTGTGATGAAGTCATCTTCGTCCTCGAAGAGGAGAAGCCAGATTCGTTATTGACAGAGTTAGCCACTATTGATTGACTCTATAGTGAGCGATCCGGTGTGTGGTGTCATATATATAATTAACATGACCCAGCATCGACCGAAGTTTCTGGACGCTTATAAGGATTTTTGTTTTAGGGCATATTTTGAGCTTTGCTAGTGCTCGTTATGTTAACATGATGTGGATAGGCCTACATAATGTTGGTAAGGCAAAAATACCTTTACAATTCAACGTTAGGGCCTGGTCAGAATTAACAAGGGAGGGAAGGCCGGTGCGATTGGGGAGGGTCACTATTTTTCATGCAGCGGTTTGGGGGAGGGCCGCTTCATTTTGCGCATGAGTCAGGGGGAGGGTCACTAATTTTTGTGCAAGGAAGACAAGGAAAATATTTCATAATTTGAAATGTTACAGAGAAATCCTGAAAAGAGACACGCAACATATAGGGCACTCACGTATTGATAGGACTTGCATTACTCACAACTATAAAACATACACATGTACCAGTATGACATATTTATAAATACTCTTAAACAAACAAAAAACACGATCATAAAATAACATGCAAAAAATGTAGTTTTTGTTTAACTGCAACATAAGTATATATATTTATAATAAATACTAGTATGCTGCTACTGCTGCTACTGTGAGAGCAATTATAAAGGGGAAAACCTCCACACATCAACTGTTCTAAATGTTGCGTTATTTTCTGTGGATTGTCCTCTTATGCATCTTTTGTGTTCTCTTTAGCCTGAGAGAGACATAGCCAGGTCGCTGTCTTCAACAGCGAAGACCCTCCGTCACACTGTGTTTCAAGATACATAATGATCCCATCATCAGTCACCTAAATGCGATAATTGGCATAAGTACATTAGAATTGGGTAGCTATGTCAATGAGTGCATATATGTGCAAGAAATTTGATTTTGGAATTTCCGCACCGAAAATGTTCATTCAAATTTTCAAAGTGAAAAGAAGTTTCAAATTCTCGATGTGTTCTGAGTTTATTTTTTCCTGTTAACAGTAACAGGTCGCATGTCGCAGTTGTGAAGTCGCAGGTTGCAGTTTGACAAACAAGCAGGACGCAGGTCGCTGTTGTGAAGTCGCAGGTTACACATAGGTCTAAATGCCGAAGTCGCAGGTCGCATGTTTCGAACTCGCAGGACTCTGTCGCAGTTTTGAAGTCGCAGGTCGCATGTCGCATGTCGTGACCGGATTTCCATAGTTTGAGGGTTAATGAACGCTATTTAAGAAAACTGTACAGTGACAAATGTAAATTTGAAAGAAGTAGAACTGTAGTATAAGAAATACAGTAATACTAGTGAATTGTCAAAGTGACAGTTCTGTCCCTTTTGTTAATCATGTCACCACCAGATTTTGACCCAATCCTGATGCTTTCATTGGTTTGGTTGGCAGTGGACGCAGCTGCTACATGGGAATGTGGGAAAGGGTTATTTATCATGGTACAGTGCGCATATCAGGAAACCACAGTTTTGGAAAGGAACAGTAATGTTTATAATACAATGACATAACATTTTGGGGGTACCGGAAGGACATGCCAAATTGAAAATTAATGACTGAAGATAACTTGGATAACTATAGGTAAGCGATCTCGTCGGAGGCGGTTTACGGAATGTAACGGTAGAGTTTGCCAGTAAATTCCGAGGCCCGTAGGTCCGAGGGATTTTATGGCAAACTTACCGTTCAATTCCGTAAACCACCTCCTACGAGCTCGCTTTCCGTATCGTACCACGAATTTACAGAGTTTCAGAGCCTTGTTTACCCGCCGAAAGTCTTAGTTTTAGCGCAGTATAAGTTGAAGCGTTGGCAGGAAAACATTGAAGCTTTTTTTTCACCTTGTTGAACGAAAGTATAAAAAAATAATCCATGATTGGATAAAACAAAGTTGACATGTGTTGCTATTGTAGTGCGATGACGTGGTTGAGCACCTGGTTTGATTTAAATTTTATGAATGATGTTTGATTGGTTGAATAAAGTGAACGGGTGTTTACAAATCGATGCTATGTCACATGTGGCTCATTTCAGTTGAAAACTTTGAAGCAGCGCACACACACAATTGTTGAGTCGCTCTACGTATTTCGATATGGCCGAACCACTCGCTGACAGAGTTCGTTCTACAAATGCATCAATGAAAAACAAGTGCAAGCTGTATCCGATGCACTTATACCACCAAAGCCAAAGATGGAAAAGAGAAATCATCCTGTCACGCCAGTGCCAACCGCAACAATAGGAAAACCAAGCTGCACCGCCACGTCAGAGAAAGGCGCTCCTGCAACTGAAACTGCAAGTTCAAACAAAACAACATGTCTAGACCAATGAGTGTGGTACTGCGTGTTTGCCTGTAAATTTAACTTTTACCAAAGAGGACAGAATACTCCACATTCAGTTTTGACAAGTGACTCTGAAATCGTAATTTCAGTTTCGAATGATCGTGTTATAACAATAACCTTTCCGCAGCATATACTGATGTTTACAATCGATACCGTTGCTTAACTGTGACCTGTAATTGATTTTTAGATGTACTTGAGAAATTTATTCAGTCTGATGCTTCTTCTTCGAAACTCTTTGCTCTGTACTTGATGATGAAATATATTTCTTCTTGTCGTTATGTCGCTTTTAGGGTTACCGTTATTTTTGTTCCACACATTTTTATTTTTCTCACAAAAGGTGTACATGTCTGAAAACTACGACAAAGTGACCAAAAATCACATGACCTTAAGCAAATATTCAATTTTCTGAGCTTCAGATCTTTGATACAACTCGTTTCTCATAACAATTACAGAAGGAAATGACTCTTCAAGATTATAGACATGGTATTTATGTATAGACCATTTCGCTATGATAATAACAAGATTTACAATTTTTTTCCATTTTCTTTTATTCGAAATTTGGAAATAATATCCTCTGATCACATCAACAAATTTTGACTCAACTGGCATTCGTAACATCTTTCTTATTACTTTCTCCATAAAACTCCATATATTTTTTGCGACAATACATTCCCAAAATCTATAATTGTGATGTCATATACTTAGCAACGTTTACATAAAGGAGAATCAATTTTTTTCCTGTGAAAAGAGCTTAACACAATTCGGTAATCTACGAATAGTAAATTTCCAGTTAAAACTGTGAAGCCTAGTTTTTTGTGTAACGTTTTTTTGCGAGTAACCACAATTCCTTTCCTTCAATTGAAAGTTACAGTCTCTACTCCAATTTTCCATCGCATTTGGCTTCATCACAAAGTCTTTAATTAGTATTCTGTAAACCATTCTTATTGAAATTTTTGAAATACCGATCGTGTTACTGAAAGAGTCATAAGCAAAAATATTTAAATCACTCATTTCTACAGACACAGAAGTTTTGTACGTAGAATTCAACATAAGATGTCTCTTACTTGCATCAATCTGAAAAGGTATATAACCTAGATCAACACTTGATCTGAGAATGCTATTTTTTGCATCTGTCTGTAACAAGAAAGAAAAAGTTGCTTTCCACTTTGCGTTACCTTGATCAAAATATTTGCGAAACCATGTAAATTTAGAAGCTAACGCCAAGAAAAAAAAAAGTTTGTTCCTCATCCTCGCACTTCAATTCAGACCTGCCGTGTCAAACTTTTTTTTCCTGCTCATGGGGACATAAAATGAAAAAAAAACCCCGCAAATACGCGACGATAGTGCATACACAGTGCTGTATAAGACTGTAAACAAAATACCTGACACTAACATTCCATTCAGAACTGTACACATGTTATATTAAGCTGTCATCACTTTGCATTGTTGCACTAAAAGTCAAACCACAGGACTGTTGCTATATAAAAAATACTCTGCATTCATTTCTATGTTGTTTTCATGTTTTTGCGCGTTCTTGTTAGTTGAAGAATAAAAACAAATTGAGAATAAACCCGCGTCGCCGCATCATTTTTGCAATATGTCTAGGATGAGAAACAAAAGTTTTTATTCATAACAACTGGGTACATTTAAACTTCCGTGTTCTATCTGTGCCAATAGTATTCCTTTCTTGATTTAATACTTCTTACAGTCTAGAAATTCATAAATTAGTTTATCAACAGTTTTAACAATTTCTTCAGGTACTCTTAAGATTCCGCATTCTCCATGAATTAAAATTATTCTCGAGCTTTTTTATTTTTGGCTCCCAATTTAGTTGGTCACACTTTTGTTTGTTGTACCCAATATAAAGACCTAATACTTTAACAGGTTCTGATGTCCACTTTAAATTGCCACATCTAGATTGTGAATCTCTCAAGCTGTCGATCCAAACGGCTTCGCTTTTTTCTTTGTTTATTTTCAACCCTGAGACACTCTGAAATTGATCCATTAGTTCTAAAACTTTAATTACGGACTTTTCAATCTTGACAAAGATTGTAGTGTCGTCTGCTAACTGTGCTACTTGTGCCTCGCTTCGTTGATTTCTTCTATTTTAGGGCTTTGTCTGATTTTAGAAGCTAGTGTTTCTACACAAAGTGGGGGTCATCGTTATTGACTTGTCACCGCGAGACTTTCTTTGTTTAAAAGTGTCCGATATACTTGTAAACCGGACAGTTCTTTAACAAAAGAACTGTCCGATTTAGTAGTAACTCGAACACTTTTAAATAAATGAAAGCCATGTGGTTATTATAAAATATTGAATTCGTTTATAGAAATTAGCCACGGGCACGAGGCCTAGAGTGGTATAACTGAAGATAACTCGTAATGCATTATATTTTCTCTTCGTACTTGCTTGTCATCTGTTTTTCACTCGCCATCTGTAGCTGGATTTTTTTTTCACAGATATACTCTCGAAATCCCTCCATATCTTCCAAGTCCCCCAGGATCTCAAATGGTCCTAAGTGCTGTTATGTTTGAAGAATTTGCTCAGTATGAAAAAATACTGTAGTGTAAGGTTGTCTAAATTATCTTGTCTTCCGTTTAAAGAAAAGAAACTCATGTACCTCGTGTTCCTCCGTCACCAGTCTTATAACTGTCGTCCGAAACGTAAGAAACTCTAAACTGAGAAAAATGGTTGAAAACTTATCAGTACCTTAGATCTATCTACTGGTTATGATAATCTAGCGATGTGAGTATTTACTGTTAGTCAGTCAGTGCGCTAAATTGATGGTGTACACTGTGCTGTGGCATCACACAGTTGGCGTTTAGTGGACAGGAACTGACTAAACTAGAAAATAAGTCTTGGCATACCGCCTGCACAACACCTTTGTTGTGATCATTAGGGCCAAGCCGACCGGCTGGGACCCTATTGTTATTGCTCAAGTTCTACTACTTCCTCTTCTTCCTCTTTTTCTTCTTCTTCTTCTGCCGATTCTTTGTCGACCTAGATCTCTTAAACGGCTGAATGAAAACTTCTCAAATTTGCAGAGCTAGTAGGTGTCAATTAGTACTCGTGCACCTGACCCTTGAAATTGTGATTGGTCACGTGACCTGGCGGCCATATTGGATTTTCCAAAAACCTAAAATGGCTTCTCCAGAAGACCTAGGGGTCTAGTTGATTTGAAATTTTTTGTAAAGCAAGCATGACCTAAGGTCTTTAGAATTTGCAAATAAAAATCGCATGCGGTCACGTGACCTTGGCCGCCATATTGAATTTTTTAAAATACTCATTTAATCTTTAAAATCTTCTTCTATAGAACCAACGCACTGATTGAATTGAAATTTCACCAGTATGATCTCGAATGCCATTTCTTTCAAGTTTGCAAAGGGCATTTTGATCAGTCACGGGGTTTGGCCGCCATATTGAATTTTTGAAAATCGCAATTTCATCTTTTAAAATCTTCTTCTCCTGAACCAATACACCGATAGAACTAAAATTTAATATATATCATCTTTAGTGTGATATCTTTCAAGTTTGCGAAAGGCTTTTGATCGGTCACGTGGTTTGGCCGCCATATAGAATTTTGTGAATATCGCAATTTCAGTTTTAAAAATTTTCTTCTCCTGAACCAATACACCGATAGAACTACAATTTTACATATATCATCTTTATTGTGATCTCTTTCAAGTTTGCGAAAGGCTTTTTGATCGTCACGTGGTTTGGCCGCCATATTGGATTTTGCGACAATCGTAATTTCATCTTTAAATATCTTCTTCTCGTGAACCAATACACTGATAGAACTAAAATTTTACATATATCATCGTAAGTGTGATCTCTTTCAAGTTTCCGAAAGGCGTTTGGATCGGTCACGTGTTTGGCCGCCATATTGGATTTTGCGAAAATCGCAATTTCATCTTTCAAAATCTTCTTCTCTAGAACCAACACACAGAATCGACTGAAATTTTACATGTATCATCTTTATCCTTATCTCTTTCAAGTTTGTGAAAGGCATTTGGATAGGTCACATGGTTTTGCTGCCATATTGCATTTTGCAAAAATCGTAATTTACTCTTAAAAATCTTCCACTCCAGAACAAACACACAGATTCAATTGAAATTTATATATATATCATCTAAAGTGTGATCTCTTTCAAGCTTGCAAAAGACGTTTGGATCGGTTACATGGTTTGGTTGTCGTATTTGATTTTGCGAAACTGGTCATTTAATCCTTAAAAATATTCTCCTCCAGAACCAATACACAGATTGAACTAAAATTTTACACTCATAATCCCTAGTGGTAGTTCTTTTAATTTCCGAAAGGCGTTTTGGTCAGTCGGGAGGTTTGTTCACCGTATTGAATATAGCGAAAATGGCAATTTAATCATTAGAAATTTTCTTCTCAAAAACCAACACACATATTCAATTGAAATTTTACTCTTATCTTTCTTAGTGCAGAGCACTTTCAAGTTTGCGAAAGGTGTTTTGATCGTTAAGTCGCCCAAATGTTCATAACGAAGGCTGCAGTTTAAAACCTCGTCAGTCAGAAGATCGATCAGTGATGTATGTTATATTGTACACTTGACAGTCAAAGACGGCACAACAGACTGCAATGGCCGCTGTCAAATTCAGCTAGCAGTCACATAGAACCCTAATCTCGGCCCCCTGTGTAAGGCAACTTCAGCGACCAGCTTTTGTACGCCAGGATGATGTTGTCAAGTATACTCAGCCACGGAAGTACTTAGAGGAGTGTGCCACTAGCTTTAAGGGGTGGCCGACTGCTGTGATTGACTGAATAAGAGCCGAACAAGGTCCTACCAGACACAATGTGTACTGGGGTCTACTCACAGCTGATATGTGAGTGTCGAGCTGATGTTCGGGTAATTTTATATGTAGGTGTCTGAATGGACGCTCACTTGTTCATCACGAATAAAAAAGGAAGATACATGACATTGCAAGGTGTGGTGATTTGTTTATGTTTCTCTATCTGACATGCATGGAGTGGCCGTGGTGTGTTGTGTAACTGAGAGCATGTAGCTGATTAAAAATGTAAACAAGACCATATCAAGTCCAGCTGTTAATGTCGTAAAAATCGCTGATGCACATCGATTAAAACACACCTTGTTTAATGAAGTTCTGCAGCTTGATCGAATTTCACTGTAATTGCTTTGTGCCATTTGCACGCCCAGTCAGTGAAATCGCCGAATTTTACTGGTAGAGTTGACTTTTCAGATCCTCAGATTCAGATCCTCAGATCCTCAGATTCAGATCCTCAGATCTCAGACCTCAGATCCTATAACTTCAGACGCAGATTCATAATTAAAATTTCACAATTTTCAAAGTTTGATGTAATATACTGATAAATAAAATATAATTTAGATTTGAAAAGGCTTTAGAAATTATTTTATTTCTATCTTGAATCTTGAACTTAAAAACTTCGATCTCAGAATCAGAACGTCATCAGTCGAAGACAGGGTGCGCAATGATATTCGATTCCACTTGTTATGTCATCACGTGAACGTTCCCTTATATAGAGATAAACACATCCGCACGCGATCGAACGATCAAGACCGCGACGATCATGTAAATGCTGGCTATCGACAGTCCGTATTTTACCATCGTTTGTAATATTTATGGCGAGGGAATATTAATCCATGTTGGAGGCCAGTGACCCCGGGGCTAAATCAGAATTCAGGGGTCTGAAGAAGCAAGTTAGCTAATCTGTAATTGTAGACCCGTGTTCGTTGAAACTTGTTGAGCGAAAACGTTTATGTAGACTTTTTGTTTTCATAACTGCCTTGTACATGTCATATTCAAATTATTATTTTAAATATTGCAATCATACTGTTAATACGGGTATTGTAAAAGGCTTGTAAATTCGAATCTGCATCTGAAGTTATAGGATCTGAAGTCTGAGATCTGAGGATCTGAATCTGAGGATCTGAGGATCTGAATCTTAGGATCTGAAAAGTCAACTCTACCGAAATTTACCCGATATTATCAGCGATTTGGGGACTCTAATATCGATACTAGACGATACTAGAATGACTTGCCCTGTGCCTCGGTATGCCGGATCTGTGGAATCTCCGATATTTACCGATAATTATCGACAATTTGGGGACTCTAATATCGATACTATACGGTAGACGATAGTACAATGACTTGCCCTATGATTCGGTACGCCAGATCTGTGATTCGGATGTTTATCAGCAATTGGGGACTCTAATATCGATAGTAAACAATACTAGAATGATCGACTTGCCCTGTGCCTCAGCACGCAAGGTCTGTGAAATTGCCGACATTTACCAGATATTTATCGGCGATTTGGGGACTCAAATATCGATACTAGACGATACTGGATTCTGTCAAATCGCGAATAAATATCCGATATATATCGGAAATTACACTACTTTACAGTTCTGGTCAAACCCGACTTCACAGGACTGACTCTTATAACTTCGATACTACACGATACTAGATTCTGTCAAATCGCGGGTAAATATCCGATATCGGAGATTTCAATCCCTGACAGTCTTGGTCAAACCCGACTTCCAAGGACTGACTCTAGCTTCTATTACTGGACGATAAGATTCTGTCAATCGCGGGTAAAAATCCGGTATATATCGGAGATTTCACCACCTTACAGGTCTGGTCAAACCAGACTTCCAAGGACTGACTCTAGCTTCGATACTACACGATACTAGATTCTATCAAAACGCGGGTAAATATCCGATATATATCGGACATATCTCCACCTTGCAGGTTTTGACAAAACCCGACTTCAAAGGATTGACTCAGATTTCAATACTAGGATATACTAGATTTTGTCAAATCGCGGTAAATATCCAATATATATATATATATATATATATATATATATATATATATATATATATATATATATATATATATATATATATATATATATATATATATATATATATGACTCTCACTTCGATACTAAGCGATAATAGATTCTGTCATCTGGCGGGTAAATATCCAATATATTATATCGGACATTTCACCACCTTATACTGTTCTTCTACTTCTAGTCAAACCCGTCTTCAAAGGACGGACTCTAACTTCGATACTAGGCGATACTAGATTCTGTCAAATAGCGGGTAAATATCTGATATATATCGGAGATTTCACCACCTTATAGATCTAGCTGAGCAAATCTAACTTCTATATTGTATAATGTAGTAGCCGTAAATATCGGATATATATCATATAAAAGTGCAATGTCGCGATGTCCTCGGGATTCCGGGATAAACTTCCTTGTATAGCGCACCCCGCCTGTCGCGTTCACCACACTCAGGCATCTCACATCGCCTTCACTCCACTAAAACATTCACAAATCACAGACAAGTTTGCGAAAGGCATTTGAATCGGTTAATTCGCCCCATTGTTCATAAGGCTGCAGTTCAAAACCTCGTCAGTCAGAAGATCGATAAGTGATGTATGTTATATTGTACACTTGAAAGTCAAAGACGGCACAACAGACTGCAATGCTCGCTGTCAAATCAAGCTAGCAGTCACATGAACCCTAATCTCGACCCCTTGTGTAAGGCAACTTTGACGACCAGCTTTTGTACGCCAGGTGACGTTGTCAAGTATACTGCCACGGAAGTACTCAGATCAGTGTGCCTCTACTGGCCGACTGGTGTTATTGACTGAATAAGAGCGGGACAAGGTCCCGCCAGGGCACAATATTTCTGGGGTCTACGCACAGCTGATATGTGAGTGTCAAGGATCATAAATGAAGCTGATGTTCGGGTAATTTTATATGTAGGTGTCTGAATGCACGCTCACTTGTTCATCACGAGTCAAAAAGAAAGTTACATGACATTGCAAGGTGTGGTGATTTGTTTATGTTTCTCTATCTGACATGCATGGAGTGACCTAGTGTTTGCGTAACTGAGAGCATGTACCTGATTAAAAATGTAAACAAGACCTCATCAAGCCCAGCTGTTAATGTCGTAAAAATCGCTCTGCAGCTTGGACTTTCGCTGTAATTGCTTTGTGCCATTGCGCGCCCGGTCCGTGAAATCGCCGAAATTTACCCGATATTTATCAGCGATTTGGAGACTCTAATATCGATACTAGACGATACTAGAATGACTTGCCCCGTGCCTCGGTACGCCGGATCTGTGAAATCTCTGATATTTACCCGATATTTATCGGAGATTTTGGAACGCTAATATTAATACTAGACGATACTTAAAGATGAATTCGCAAGAATTTTTCAGTGTATTGGTGACGTGATATCGTAAGGGACTGGTCAGTTTCTTCAGCCTGGGGGCCGGTGGATTCATGGGGGGGGTCACCCTGTTTTTGACTTTGGTGATAGGGGGGTCACCATGTTTTTGAAATGCCCAATAGGGGGGGTCAGTGTGTTTTTGAATTTTGACACAGGCTCATCATTGCCTAAAATGCTAGTGTCAGCCACAAAATTCATCATTCAGTTGTATTTTTCGGCGCGCCCTTCGGGCGCGTACTTTAATAATCAGTCATATTTTTCAGCACGCCCAACTTTAACATATCAAGCATACATACATCAGAGATATCTGTATGTTCAATATTTTTCAGCGTGCTCTTCAAGCTCATTACTTTAATATATACATCTTTCAGCATGCCCTTCAGGTGCATGACTTTAATATACAAGGCATATATATCAGAGATATCAGGATGTTTCATATTTTTTGGCGCGCCCTTCGGGCGCCATACTTTCAGAGATATCTTGATGTTTGCTAAGTGAAAGTGTACCATTATGAAATCTGCATTTCATATGAAAAGGATGACAAATTCCTGATACTTTTCTGTTCTCTCTGTGAGAATTCAGTATGAGAAAGCAACATGCACAAATATTTCACAATATATATTTGATACAGTGACTTATTTTAGAGATAGAAAAATGACAAGATATCTTTCCTTCTCATTGATGCAATTATTTCCTTTGTTTCATAGGTTTTCTGTAGAAAGATGCTTTTTTATGAACAAAATAACAGTTAAAAAAGGCAGTTTTTGTCATTATTAGCTGTGCTTTTATGGTTTCGATGTTACAAGAAAGGTCCTCTCAGACACTGTACACATCAGATTTGGCTAAAAAAGCTCTCTATGGCTCCTCAGTAGATTTAATTGGATGGTTGGCAAGTCTTAACACCCATCAAAGTTTTTGATTCACTGCTTTTTCCTCTTTGATATTAATGATTGACATCCATTTCTGTACAACAGTTCAGGACATCTGGTTAAGCAGAGAAAGTGTGAAATACATTCACAGCTCATTCAAAATACAGCTCATTCAAATGTACTGTATTTAAACTTTAAGATTGACACTTTGAAATTCCTATCTTACAACTGACATGTCAACAATTTCACTAAACATAGAATGACTATTTAAAATATAAATATATGTAAAATGTAAAATATAATATATATATATATATATATATATATATATATATATATATTATATATATATATATATATATATATATATATATATAATTTATGTCCATCTTTTGTTTTACCTTTGTCGCGCCCGGGGGGGGGGGTCACCCTGTTTTAGAAATTGGAATAGGGGGGTCACCCTGTTTTCAAAATTTGGAATAGGGGGGGGGTCAGCCACTTTTTGACGTCGGCAAAAAATAATCCACCGCCCCCCCCCCCCCCCAGGCCGAAGAACTGACCAGTCCCTAACAGATTTTCAGAGAAGGCGCTCGCTAGTTTGCCGAGTCGACGTACTTCCGCATTCATATCCTGCAAATACGCAAGTCTTGTCACGATATTGAGCATTTAACTTGACCGTCAGTGACACAAAAAAGTTACCGTTCCATATCAAAACATCATGTTGTTTATATTTTAGGGTTCTGTTAACAGTAATAGACATGAACATTTGGATTTATGATCCTTGATTTCCGCGACTGTGGCATGATTCAAGCTGGCCGTGAAAACGCACTGACGTTTTTGGTGATGACCGCTGACCCAAGTGTCATCGATATGCTGTGCGCTGTTCGAATATCGCTTGCTAAATTCATGGACCTACCAAAGCTCCATGCTAAATTCAAGTGTAAAGCAAATGTATCGAAAGTCTAAAATGCACACATTTCTCAAGTATGAGAGTATTTTACTTTTGAACTGCTATGACAATGGATATCTAATTCATAACATAGGGCCACAGTCCTGAGCTACTATAGACATGGATACAAAATTAAGTATTTCCTGACTGTATGAAATTATCTCACTTAGGTCATCCTAGGGACTTGTAAACCAAATAGTAAAGTTGTCTGACCAGCGGTTTTGAAAGAACAAGCAACTCAACAGTTGACAGAGCTCTGCTGTGTTATGTAGAGAATAACCTTTTGTGACACATGTATTGATGAAGAAGGTGGATATCTTTGATTAACATTGTACGTGAGTTGTGCTGAATAAGTTGAGACTGTACATACTCAGAGAAAGCACACTGAAGAGACAAATGTTTGAAACTTAAGAAGTTCAAGGTCATCAAAAGCATTATAAGGAATCATGTAACTTTCAGTGCACTGTTTACACAGATTGCATAATTGCTATAAATAGCACATGAGGAATCTTACAGCCCAGCTTTACCATAAAAACCCTATCACTTTTACAACTCTTTTAATTGACCAATTGGAAATTAGAACTTTCTCTATCTCTATCTCTATAGACTATTTTGAGCAATTTCTTTTAGATAACATACAGGGCACAATAAATGACGGTTCAGAATATGTCAAAGTTTGGATTCAGGAAAGTTGCCTTTACATTTTTTAATCCTCCAAGATGGTAGGCATTTCACTATGAACTGTCAAAAAAAGTTGAACTTTCTGATAATTATACACTAAAATTATTTTGGCTTTGATGATTTCCTAATTAATTCAATTATTTAAAATCATATTAATTATTTTTTTCTGGGTGAATTAATAGGGTTTATACAGTACAAGATTACATACAATGTAAGTCAAATTTTGACCAAAAATGACAAAAAAATTCCTTAAAAATACACATTTGCATATTTCATCACAATTTGAACAAATCTAAGTTGGGTTACCCCTAGGGACATGTATACCAAATAACAAAGCTGTCTGACCAGCAGTTATGAAGAAGAAGATTTTTTACCAAAAACACCTTTTTTGGCATTAATTTGCCTATTTTCAACAATATCAAAAAATTAAAAAAAATAGTTTCTCAAAATCATATTTTTCATCTACACAACAAATATCAAATCAGTAAGTACTGCGGTTCTCAAGATATTTGAGTGGACGGACGCCTCACAAACGGACATAAATACATACATACATACAGACTGACGACGGACGCCGGACGGATTACCCATCCCAATAGCTTCTATAGACTATTAGTCCGATAGTAGCTAAAAACTGTATGCTGAAGCAGGTTTCGTGCAGTTATAGCGCGATATGTACAGTACAGCAATGATAGCGATTGCAGGTTTGTTACTAAGGCTGCATTCACAAAAAAGGTTAGGGGGCTGGAGGTATTCATTCAGGAAGGGGGAATCGAAAACTTTAGGGGTAGTAGAGGGGGACTTGAAAATGTTGCTCTACCTGTAGGGGGCACTTGAAAATTTATAGGTTCCCTTTTATGTTTTACATTTTCCGATTCCAAGTTTTTTGTAGGTAATTTAATGAAAAATTAATACCATTTATTTGTCATTCAAATGTTGTTATGTTAGTAATAATTTAACAGAATCTAGAACCATTTTGTCACATTCCATGACTTATATCTCGAAAAAATCTAACCAGGTGTGATTGTCGTAAAAAAATCTAACTTGAGCCTAGTAACAGGGCAGAAGCTGCAACCGTTGATGATTTTTGCAATCTATCTAATATATCAACTAGTTTCCTGCTGTCTCCCTACAGCATGCTCAAACACACAATGTTCAGTTTGTCGACGAAACCTGTATATATAAATATGTATTTAGGTGATAGTTTAATGAGAGTCCAGACTGACAGTCAGTTGTCAGCACTGATACGTGGTACACATACACAGGCTGTGCTAGCAAGCTGAATACTGGACAGTTCAACATGCTGTAGAGAGTAGAACAAGAACGCAGTTGTATAATAAACTGAACAAAAATAGTGTCAAAATTATCACAGTTAATACAGCTACTTCCTTTGGGCA